>NC_134545.1:97924562-98164562 GCF_050624435.1 Tenrec ecaudatus
CTGAGGATCCATGATGAATCTGTCTGTCATCAGTAGGGCATGTCTTCTCTCGAGTATATATGTAGCTGAAATTTCAGGCTTTTACAGAATTTCGCACGCTTGTTAAAATAATCTCTTCTTTCTTTCATTCAAAAGGCATCATTTCATGCCTTGGCACCCTGTCTTTGAAGAAGTCCAGCCAAAGTGTCCTGGTGAGACGTCATCTTATGCACCTTGGAGGGGCCCATCCCTGGAGAAGGACATTATGTTTTGTAAGTAGAGGACCCACGAGTAGTGATGAGGGTCTTTTAAAAGCTCTCGAGCAGCCATTTAAGGTGCAAATCTTGGTCTCTTGTACTCCAGAGGAACGAGAAGTAGTGGATATTAAAAGATACATGAAGACAATAAGTGCAGTGAACGAATGAACCATGCAACATCAGTGGACACAATCCTGAGACCAGAAGGCCTAGATGGTGCCCAGCTGTCCCAACCAGCTACTCAAAGGGATCCCATTGAAGGTCCTACATAGAGTGGAAGGGACATGTCGATCAGAACTCAAAATCATAAACGAGACCAGGTTCATTGGTCAGATAGGAACCGGTAGGATCCCCAAGACTATGTCCCTTCATGTCTGGAACGGAAGTCATCCCTGTGTTAGAATCATCAACCAAGGAAGATCAAAGGGCAGCACTTACTCAAGTACAGAGGGTTAGGGATGGAAGAATGGAAGTAGGAAACAGGGAGGAAGTGGGATGCGAGATGGTAGACTGAGAGGGTTGCAATGATGAGTTGAAACGGGGGGTAACTAACGCCAGACAGCTGGAGTACTGAGAACAGGTAGCCGGAGTCCTCGCTGGTTAATTGCTGGATAGAGAGTGGGAAAATGTGTACCCCAACGGTGGGAGTGGGGGTAGGGTCCTGCAAGCTCACTTTGTTGGGACCCAGCCAACCACAAGTTATTCCAGAGTGTATATATGAATGACAGTGCTGGGGGACCCCAAAAGGAAGGTGTTCTGTCTAGGGTGCCACACATTGGTACCCTGAGCCAGTGTTTTGTCTTTATTCCAGTAGCAGCTAGTACAAGATGCTCAGAAACAGCACGTGCATAATGAGCCAACTCAGAGAACCAAGTGACGGGAAAGGAGACCAGATGAGACCTCCCTTAGAGGTGAAGGTGGAGCGGGCTCACACTATATTTCTGAGCAAACGAGGCTCTGTGTCGAATGAGCCAGGCCATGGGTGTGCCGGCTAATTGGCCTCGCCTGGAAGAAGAGCTGGAGCAAGATGTGGATTCATCCAGCCGGTGGTGCAGAGGGAAAGAGCCCTAATTCCTACCGAGACTGTTGGTCTCCTTTCCGAATTGCATCGGCCCATCGTTATAAACCCACTGAGTTATTCAGCCATCAGTGACCATGCGGAAAATCGGGGTCTGAATGTAAGCTGCCTCTTTTTTTGACAATGACCAGGGACAATCCACTGACATGACAAAGCACTTTTTCTCTCCCAGGAAATTCAGTTGCAGTTCCGCATGTTTGGCGTGATTTTCCCAGAAAACGGGGACAAGTGCACTGGTGATATTTCACAGAGTCAACACCCTTTATCAAGGTCCCTCCCTGCACTCGCCCGGCCTGGAGGGTTGTGATGATGGGCAGGCGGTTCCCAAGGAGTGAGCACACCCAGTAGTGTGGGGGTGACAGTGAGGTGCACCCTTTTGGCAGTTCAGCCAGTGTCCACCTTCTCCCAGTCTTCAGTCTCACCTGGGCCGGGAGTACAGGTGGAGAACGTCTCTCCCTGGAACGGTGAAAGCCTATTTCTGACCTGATGCACTTTGGGAAATAGACACTCCCGAACACCATTCCTTTCTGCCTCAACCTGGTGATACGGGCAAGACTTCCTACTAGGGGTGCTTGGGATTAAAAGCGCCCCAGAATTTCTTTGTTCCTCTGGGCTCTCAGCCTTCCCATCTCCCCGACTGGTGGCATTTGTGGGGCCAAGGCCTCAATGGTGTTTGCGTTGGCAATCACAGTCCTCCCGCCCTTTGACTGTTTCCATGGTTACTCCACGACTGAGAACCGAGGCACCATCTTTAGAAAACAATGGTGCCGTCCTTCGGATTTATTGACTTTTTTCACTCAATGGTCACTGTGGTTTGACTTCGCCGGGCCAGAGGCCCTACAGCTTCAGCAGAGAGAGGGGTGGAGGGACGAGAAGGGGTGAAGGCAGCGTCGAGCCAGTTTTTGAGACAGTCTGTGTTCACGTGTCCATGCTAGTCTGCTGCGATTGTCCTCTGGACTTCAGCTCTCGTGTCCCTGACTCGGTGTGGCACCGCTATCCACTCCAAGTGGACCTAGAAAGAGCCCAGAAGATTCGAGGGGGCTGGGGCAATCCTGGTGTCATCCTCTCGCCCTGAGCTGCCTCACCCTTCCACTCTCTTGGTCAACCATTGACCCTATAATTGGATGGATATTGGTGAGTTCCAAGAGGTTTCCCTTCTCTGGGGGAATGCTTCTTTGGCTCGTGTATCCAAAGATGGGGAAGGTTTTGTATTCCCTGAATGCCTTTTAGGAAGAGTACTGTAGTTGAAAGAAATCATTTCACAAGCTTCCGGGTGCAATAGATGACACCCTCAGAGCCAGACTCTAATCACTAAAGGTGACTATGTAATTAGAGCCCTTCAGAGGTGAGAGAGAAGTTGGGGGCAGTGGGGTGTGTGTGTGTGGGGGCGCATCTAGACAAATAACAGATGCTCGCATGGCCCATCCCATGACTGGCACATGTTCCGAGGGGTCAGGGCTTCTAGACCTCAGCACGACGGAGATGCGGGCCCAGCTGGTCTTCGTGGTTGGCCACTACCTTTGACATGGTCGTGCTCGCCAGACTGAAATGGACAAAGGGTAAGGAGGTGCTGATGGCAGGAATCTGAACACAAAGGAGCGGTCAGAGGCATGCTTTCCCACAGACCTCCCAGCACAAAGGAAGGTGACCGCAGATAAAGACACCTTTCTTTGTCCAGGGAAGGAAAGCAAGATAATGAAGAAAAAAAAAAAGGCTGAGTGGAGAAAGAGAATTTTCACTATCCCACAATGGCTGAATAGACTTGGATCTGAGGTCTGGAGACAAGGACACAGCATGATGTTTGGGGTGTAGGGGTGCAGGGTCACACAGACCTGAACAGAGAAGGCACGCTACAGAGAACCAGCCCACAGCAGAAGACCCCAGAAAGCTAGCCAATGATGGGAAACTGGAGTGCTTGCCAAAGCATCCCCTCCCCTTCCATAAACTCACTCTTTCTGTTAGAAACTTTTCTCTGCCCATGGTTTGGATGTCGTCCTCGCCTGGCAACTTTCTTTCGAGCAGGACAGGAACCAAGCAGTGTATGGACAGACTCCAAGACTTGAGCGACCCCCAGGAACGGCAGCATCCCTGACCTCCAACCACGACCCACGACACACTCTACCCGAAAATGCCTCCAGATTGCCAAATGCCCCCGAGGGATCAAAATCGGCTCCTTTGGGGAACCCCTGAGTGAAGGCAGCTACAAGCAAAAAGTGCTGGGGAACAGCGTGCTGTTAGCAACAAGCCCTGCCGAGGACTCCGGCCAGGGAGGCCTCACAGAGAGAGCCTCAGGGACCGCGGGGCAGAAGGCAGAGGGGCAGAAGAACGTGAGCACCGGGGATTTATTGCTCGTAGGCAAGGCTCTGAGGCTGTGAGAGCTCAGATCTCTGTGGCCGGCGAGATTGCCCACTGTCTACTTTACAGAGGATGTCTGGTATCCCAAGATCCCTTCCTTTAAGCTGGTCGGTCTGTGTAGAAATGACTGAAATTCCTCTGCATTTCCAAAACATGGCGGCCCGTTTCCCGAGTTCCCAGCTCCAGCAGAGGCTGGGCCCGTTTTTAAAAGAAGAAACCTACCAGGGAGCTAGCCGTCATCTGTGTTGGTTCATTTTAGGGGTCAACTCAGCTAGGCTTTGGTACCCAGCTGTTTGGTCAAACATTAGACTAGACACTATGGGGCAGCTTTTGTAGGTGTGATTGATATTTCCATCAATGGACTTTAAGGACAAAAGCGTGCTCCCCGTAATGCGAGTGGGTCTGATCCAATCAGTAGCAGAAGGCCTTCAGAGCCAAGCTGAGGTTTCCTGGAGAAGAAAAATTCTGTCTCAGCGTTGTAATTCAGAAATCCTGCCTGGGTTCCCAGCCTGCCAGCCTGCCCAACAGGTCTCAGACTTGCCAGTAGCCACAGGCATGGGGGCGGGCAACCCCACTGTTGCTTTACTGGACGCTGTCGGGTTACACGGCTATAGTTTTCCAACCATTCCTTTTAACATGCTCTCTCGTGGCTTAGGAGTTCTTCAGAGGGTAGTAACAGTTCAGCACTCAGACTACTAACTGAAAGGTTGGCAATTCGATCCCACCGAGGGGAGCTTCAGAAGGGAGACCTAGAATCTGCTTCAGAAATGCCAGCCTCGATAGACCTGTGGAGCTGTACTGCTCTGCAGCCCGTGGACTCCTCGGTGGTCCGACCTGACCACTCTGTCTTTGGGCTCTTGCTGGGAATGCCCAGCTGTCCCCAGCTCATTCTCTACTGAGCCCTGTCACAGTTGGCACGAACTCATAGCCACTCTATGGACAACGGGATGAAGCACTCTGGATCTAGGCCGGCTTCTCGGGGTATTTGCTCTGCATCCATACTGGAAAAGCAAGGCAAAAGGAGAGAACCTTGAAATACACCTTTCCTCTTTTCAACCACTCCGTGTTCCCCAGTTCTGTTTGAACGGCCGCCGCTTGGCCTATCAACCGGGTCTTTGTGAGCGCCATGAAGGGTGTTCACATCTCCATTCTTCTCCGTTTTATCCACTTGTTATCACCACACAGCCGAATGCCTTTGCATAGTCAAAAAACAAACAAACAAAAACCAAACACACACACACATGATGAGACATCTTTCTGATAATCTCTGCCTTCAGCCATGCTCTATCTGATACCAGCAATGGTCCACAGCATCTGAATCTGGCATGACCACCTGGCTTGACTATCTGGCAGCTCCCTGCTAGTGTCCTGTTGCAACCATTTTTAATTAGCTTGTGAAAAAATAATTAACTTGACTGTGACGTTAATGATATTAATGGACAATTTCTGCATTGTTATGTCGCTTTTCTTTGGAATGGGCACCAATATAGATCGCTTCCATTCACTTAGCCAGGTACCTAGCATAGGTACCTCCACATTGCATCTGTTTGTGGAAACATCTCAATTGATAGTCCCTCAACTTCTGGAGTCTTGTTTTTTGACATTGCTTCCTGGACAGCTTGGACTTCTTCCTTCAAGACCACTGGTCCTTGATCATATGCTATGTCCTGAAACTATTGAATGGTGAGCAATTCTTTGGGTGCAGTGACTCTGTATTCAGGCCATCTCCTTTTTAGGTTCCTTTCCCTGTTCAGTGTTTTGCCCATGGACTCCAATATCACCACTTGAGGCTTGAATATATTCTTCCTATTACTTCGGCGTGAGAAATGTCAACTATGCGCTGCCCTTCTACTTTTCCAGCCCCTGGTCTTTGCACATTTGACGATGATACTTTACTTTGTCTGCTAGAGCCAGCCTTGGAAATCTTCTGTTCAGATTTTTAGCATTCCTTCCATTTGCTCATAAAATAAAATAAAATCTCACTGCCATCACCTCCATTCCAGCTCGCAGCGACCCTGTGGGACCGAGCAGAACTAACTGCCCTTCTGGTTTAGCTACTAGACCTTATGAGTTCTGATGACATCCACGCTATGTTGGTCTTCTTTTTATCCTGTTCTGTCGACGACCTCCATTTACCGTCTTCATGTATGAGGTTTTGGAGGTCATCCCACATGTCTGCTCTTTATTTCCTTTCTTTCCTTTTTACATTAAATGCAACGCGATTTTATTTTCAAGCACACAACAAACACCAAACTCCCCCAGCGTCCAGAGTAGCTTCTTGTCAGTTCTTCTCTTGGTGCATTGGACACATTGGGAAGAAATTATTTCTGGGGATCAGAAATCAAGACCTAGAAGCCCTGATGAGAAGAGAGCTTTGGAGGCAAGATCCTAAAATCCACGAGAGCATATTTTACTCCCCAAGTAAAAGATCCACATTCCACGTATCCTTTGTTCATTAGCATTTTCCTGTGGAGCGATCCACCACGCTGATCCCGCAGAACTCTTCTCCTACAGCATTCACTTCAGGAGGATGAGGTGACCGCACAGGGGTCACTGGAGAGGAAGCAGACTTGATGGCACCTCCCAATAACCATTAAACTCAGCCATGGGTTTTAATTGCCCGCCTGCTCATCTATCTCCTGCAGCTCCCACCCCTCTAGGCTGTGAGCCTCTCGGGAACAGAGGCTGAATCTGGTTCTTCCCCCACACAGTAGCAGACGCCCAGCACCGGTGTTAAGTAAAGGAAAGGCCTGAAATGGAGCACAGTGAGGGGCGGATGTGGGAGGTGAGTTCCGGCCTTGACCTTTCCATCAGGGCCTCAGCCTCTGGGTGCCTAGCTGGGCCTTGCTGAACTCTGAGACCTCAAGGCCCCTCCCTCCACCTTCTTGTCTCTTCAGAAGCCTCCCTGCAAATCTCTGCTCACTTTAGCCTTCCGAAGAAGAGCGTATGGAACACAGCCCACGTGAAGGGGATGCTTTGAGAGGAGTTTTGTTAAGGACCCAAGTCCAAGACGTATGGAGCTGAATTTTTAATTTGACAGCACCAAGTGTGAATACACATCACCATGCTTTAGCGCTCTAAATCTGTTGCGAAATCCATGGCTTCTCGCAGAGCCAGCAGCCCAATAAACAATTTCTGTAATGTTCCAATAGCGACTTCAACTGCCATTCCAGCTCCGCAGGGTGATTCATAGAGGCTTTCTGCTGGTTCCAACCACAAAAAGCACTCTCTGTCTGAAGCATTAAACCTGGACATCCATAACCCTCGCGGGCATTGGAAGTGACTGGGAAAACAAGGGAGGTTAAAAGTTGAAAGTGATATATTATGGCCACCGTGAGGCATTTGGAGGCTGCGGCTCTCTCCTGGGCACGCTCGGACATAGCCTGGGGGCATGCGCTTGTTTTCCTGTCAACACTTAGGCAGCTTCCAAAGTCAAAGGCCAGGAGACAATGATCTTGCTCTTGAAACAGAGTGACTGCCTCTTTGGGAACTGCTGGGACTTAAAAACACAGAAAAAAACCCTATCACCGAGTCCTTTCCGACTTGTACTCACCTGACAGGACAGGTAGGACAGCCCCTATGGGTTGTTGAGACTGTAACCTTTTTTTTAAATGTCTCTTTTTTATAAAAATCATTTTATTGGGGGTTTGCACAACTCTTATCACAATCCATCCATTATGTCAAGCACCTTTGCACGTTTGTTACCATCATCATTCTCAAAACATTTGCTTTATACTTGAGCCCCGGGTATCAGCTCCTCAACTCTTTACTGGAGTAGAAAGCCTTGTCTTTCTCCCGAAGAGTGGCTGGAGGTTTCGAACTACACACCTGAAAGTTAGCAGCCCAATGCATAACCACGCTACCATTCATTAGGGCTTCTTTAGAAGGGAAAAGGGGCCGAGTAGTCCTCTCCAGTCATACCCTGGACCAGTGGTATTTGACTTGTCCTGAGCCAATCAACATCACCGCCTTGTAAACCTATCCTCACAGCCTGGATCAGAAACCAACCAGCCGGATGCCCCCGCCCTTGATGAGGAGAGGGCAAATCTGTACCAAGAGTTTCATGAGCAGGCTACCCCATGCTCTGGCCCTAAGTATAGGCAGAGCAGGGCATTGTTTGAGTGGTACACTTCCAGAAAATTGCTTTCCTTCTCCCCCAAACCCACACGCCCACACCCAACTGTCACAGAGCCCGAAATTCCTACCATTAGAGCTACCACTTTGGGGGAAGGCAGAGGACTTGGAGAAAACCCGTGTTGAAACGCAAACAGAACGGGCAGGAATTGTTTCACGACACTCAGCTGCAAGTAGCAATACTTTTCCTTTTGAATATTCCCCATAGCAAGGGAAATGGGACTGGGGGTCACCTCCTCAGGTATTTATTTTTGAAGGGAGAATAGTAACTTACCAGTGCAGATGGCTAATATTGTCGGTGTGCTATCCTGAGACTGTGACGTATCCCCTGATACGAAGTTACGAGAAGAAGGCACCGCCCTCCGATCTTCTTCCCTCAAATCCACGCAGACATTCTACACGACGCATGGCCAGTGCTCTGCGAGATGGTCACAGGTCCTGGTCAACCGACCGGAGAGGACAGAGAAAGTGTCCCCGAGTGAAGGGAATTCTGGCAGATGGGACTGCTCTGTATGATCTTTGCAAGGAGTAAAATTACTCCTTGATGTCTTTTCATAACCTGGGGGAAGAGTGGGGGTGGGGAGGATGACTCGAGGAGAAGTCCAATATCCATCTGATTCTTTGGGTCTCCTGCTCCAGGAATCCTGGAAATGTAGACCTGATCTCGACACTTCTCCAAGTCTCGGTTTACCTCCTCTCACCTGCTGCACCTGTGGGTGCAGTTCACTGCCGTCAGTCCATCAAAGCGAGTCTCGTGTGCTCTGTGAGCCCAGGCCAGTCTGACTCTGGGGCACAAGCAGTTAATGCTGAGTGCACCCCTCTTTCCGTGTCATGTTCAAACTAGGGGACATTCACCCTGGCTTTCAGGACCCTGCCCATAAATACCTGATACTTCACTGGACCCTAGGGGATCACTCCCAATCTTCCATGGGGTAATGCCCACAAGTTAGGATATGTTTTCTTCATTCCGGAACCTCACCTGCTTCCAACCAGCCCGCCTGGGAACTCTATCCTGCCCCATCATCCCTTTCAACCTGTAGGACTCTCATCATCTCAGTGGGTCAAGTCCTGTCTCCTGCAAGCACTTAGGCTGCTACAAACAAAGGCCTTTTCGTGGCTCCCCCGAAACTAGGGGAGCCCGGACATCCAGGACATAGGACCTGGCACCTCTCTTGGGAGCAGACGGAGCTTGCCTCTCACTCCTTCCTGAGGAACCTACAGCTGAGAGATTCTCAGTCTGACTGTCTCACCCCTTTAATGCTCACTGCATGGCCCTCCTTGCATCCCTGCCAGGTGATGGAGCGTGGCATCAGCCCCGCCCTGCCCACCACTGCCAAAGGCAGGTGGAGAAGAACTAAAGCAGCGGTGCTCACCTGTGGGTCACCACCCCTTTGGGGTCAAACGACCCTTTCACAGGGGTCGCCCGATTCATAGCAGTAGCAAAATGGCAGTGATGAAGTAGCAATGAAAATAGTGTGATGGTTGGGGGGTGTCACCACAACACGGGGAACTGTATGAAAGGGTCGCGGCGTGAGGAAGGTTGAGAACCGCTGAACTAAAGGATAAGTCGATGCCAGGGTGCCATTGGAGTAGCTGTGAGAGTGTGATGTGGGTGTTTGGGGTCGTGTCAATAGTAAAGACCCTCGATTGCTAACTGAAAGCTTGGTGACATATTGGAAGTAGCTCCTGGTGACCTAATTCGCCCTCTCCCCCCAAACCAGCCATTGAGAACCCCATGGAGCAAAGTGCTGATGGAGCACAGCTGTGCCCCAACACATACTGAGCCACCATGAATTGGCATCTTCACTGGGGGGCCCTTGGGAGGCCCCAAGGTGGCCCACGCTGCATGAAAAGACCTCGCTGTCACTGCAGGGAAAGAGCTTGCAAGGGAAGTGAGATTTTCCCTTCCTGCCAGGCGCTTACACTGTCGTGCCTGGTTTGGAGACACACGTGGTGGGTCTGCCGTGTTATCTTTCAAGATCCAGCAGTGTCTTCACCTGGAGAGCTCAGTTATCAGGGGCCTGGCCGCTCTGCTGCTCTGTAGGACCTCCAAACAACCATTGACCTTCAGGTTGAAAACCCCAGGTGCCCGTCCCAGACAGATCAGCTCTGACCTAGGCAAAAGCTGAGTGCAGTAAGAGGAGGGGCTGTGGTCCCAGACTGTGAGCCTCCTCCCATTGGATAAGGTTGGGTTTTACAAAAATGAATGAATGAATGAATGAATGGATTCACATGGAGATCTTTGGAGAGGGAGGAACAAGGAGGAGGGTGGAGATTGCAAACCCAGGAGCCAGAGGCACCTGGGTAGGAGTTGAGGGGATGCTGCTTGCCCACGGATGGAGGACCCGACAGCTGTGTCCAGCACACGTGGTGGTCACCGCACCTGTGCAGTATCTTTGCTCAGAGTATAGGCACGGCCGGGGAGGGTGGATCTGCCAGACCTGCTCTTAGGTTGATTTCAGGAATTGTTACTGGCTGTGTAGCTTCCAAGCCACATTCCCCAGCCCTCCTGGGATTCTAGGGGTCACCCAGTCCATGTACATAAATTCCTCTCCTGCTTAAGGGGCCAGGCCGGGTCTCTGTTATTTGCCATTAAGAGGCCCAAGGGGCACCGGTTAACGTGTGAGCCCCAATTCACAAAGATAAACAATACCCCAAGGAAATGAATCCCAGGAGCCCCAAACCATTCACTAAGTGGCTACAGTAGAACCAGACTACTGTTTAGCCAAAGAGAATAAAAAGTGCGTTCTTGTTTCCTCCTTCCAGAACACCCACGAAATAAGCCCTTCCTCATAACTCCCGCGCCGCAGAGACCCCCGAAGCCTTCCTGTGCCCAGGGTTCCTCAGAGCAGCCGGGCCAGTTCAGCTGTGGTTTTCCTCTTGGAATGAAATGTTCATGGCAGGGTGAGAGGGTGGGGTTCCATCAGGTGCTGGGGAGAGTGTTTAGTTTGCAACCAAGTACGATGGCCGTTCGATATTTGGGGCTAAAAAAAACTCCCGCCTCCAGCCCTATTTTTGGAAAGAGCTCAAGATGGAGACCCAAGGAACGAGGGCTTCCTTAGCGACCACGTTGCCTGGGGATCTGAGATGAAAGGCTTCGTGCACATCCTCCTGAGACTGGCTTGTTCTCCTAGCTGCGCTTTCCTCTCACCGGTTCGGTTCTCCTGCCTGCTCCCGTGATGCCGGTGAGTCCCTGCCTCCTCGATGCCTGCATTTGGTTTGTTCCCTGGCTTCATCAAACTCCCTGCTGTGGGCTCTCAGTGACCCTGTAGACAGGATCGACTTTCCCCTGGGAGTTTCGGGAACTGTACATCCTGGCGGGAGTAGAAAGCCTTGTCTTTCTCCGGCAGAGTGGCTGGAGGTTTTGAACTGCTGACCTTATGGTTAGCAGCCCGTGAGCACGGTGGTGAGGAGGGCCCAGGACTGGGCCGCGTGCCCTTCTGTTGCGTCTCAAGAGAGTCGCAGCACGCACGGCGAGTCTCTAAACTCAGAGCTCAGCACACAAAGAAGCCTGCGTGCCCCAGGAAAGGCGTCCCCATGCTCCTCATGCTGCATCCTATCAGGTGGACCCCAACAGAGAAGGGGCGTCTGTTTCCAAGATGGAAGATTTGGGTTTTCGGCTCTTCCTTCAGCTTCAAAATTTCCAAATGCGAGCACGTAAGAGGGGTCAGAGGTATGTGATGGTGTTATTTCAGCCTCTGTGAACCTCAGAGAATTTTCTCATTAGCGCTACTTGGAACCACCTCACCGTAAAACCAACGAAGGTGTCCCCTCCATGTCGGGATGGGTGGGGGCTCTGCTGGCCTCCGCACGAGTGTGGCTGTCTCAGACACCCAAATCCTGTCCGTGAGACAATCTCAGATTGGTCACAGCCTGAGTTTGGCCCACGTGGCCCCAGCCTCAGGATGACCCCCAGCTTCTTCTGAACTTCCAGTTCCAGAGCAGTCTCACGAGATGAAGGAAGAGTGGAGGGGAAGTTGTGGGAGGCTGAGAGAGATTCTCAGTGCAGTTCCCTCTACTGGAAAAGAAGACCAGCTAGAACCAGTGAAACTTCTTCCTGAAGTCATGACAGGTTTGCCTCTCTCTGTAGATAACAGCTCGTGCCAATCCAGTGCCAAGCATGTTATAGGTGTACAACACATAGTGTTGGGTAAGTGAATCAACAAAGGATTCACAATGTACCTCTAGGCTCAAATTCCTGAGAATACATAGCATTAAGTTACACTTGGCAAATCCATTGTGTCTTGGGGAACTTGGCATTGGAACCAATTTGCACCCAGCCCCAACCAGCATGTTGTTCTGCACTGCCTATGGGCACCTGGGCATAAACACCTGACACCCCTTAATGCTCTTTTGTACAATATACAGCACCTCTGTGCATCCAAACGAGAGAGGAGGCAAGTTGTGCTCCGTCTACATATGAGGAAACCAGGCCTCAGTGAGGTTTGGTAACTTCCCTAAGGCAAGAGGGAGCGGCGAAGGCTAGCCCGCGTGGCTCCATGTGGAAATTCTTGATCGCACAACACAAGTGACTTAGGGGGCAAACCCCTTCTTCATAGCCCCTGATACACAGCGGAAAGCCCACACCCAAAACCACTGCTGCCCAGTTCACGCTGACCCATGGTGACCCCGAAGGACAGACAGACCAGCCCTGCACCGTAGGGTAGCCAAGGCCGTAAAGGTAAGGTGAGGCAGTGGTTAATGCACTCAATTGGTCACCAAAAGGGTGGCAGTTCAAACCCATCCATGCTGTTCTGGGGGAGAAAGCGAGGCAGTCTGCTCTGGTAAAGATGGACAGCCCTGGAAACCCTGTGGGGGCAGTTCTACTCTGTCCGATCGTGTTGCGATCCGTCAGAGCAGACCCAGTGACCGTGGGTTTGGCTTTGAGCATCTAAAGAGTCAATGGCTTGAACCCAACAGCCGAGCTGTGAGAGGAAACTGTGGCAACAAGCATGGGTTACCCAAGAAGTCAGGTGAACACAGGTCTACTTGTGCTTAGTTATAGTAGTATGGCGCCTTTCATCCATGCACACAATTTCACCCCAAGATGTGGTGAAAATATGTGGAACTATCCACTGGAGACTAGCAGCACTGTAAGCCTGTGCCTAACTTGCTTACTGGGTACATGTCCCAGCCAGGGGCTGTAAGTTTTCAAAGAGGCTATGCTTCTGTGAGAAGGTGCTGGGGGCTGGGAGTGACTGGTGCCTGCCAGATCTAGAAACAGAATCTTGGAGGTGGTTTCAAACAAACAAAACCATGTGAAATTATTCACTGCAGATTGTAAGTTAGCACGCGGAAGCCCATGCTTACCTTGCTTCTTGGGTCCTGTGCCACTGTGTGACAGTTTGTTTCCATGATGATTTACAGCTTGGAACACCCCCCCCCCCCCACGGGGCAGTTCTACTCTGCTCTATTGGGCCGCTGTGGATTGGAATCCGTGGTGATTGGCTGGCGACGGGTTTGGTTTTCAGTTTCACCTTTACGGCCTCAGATTGCCAAATCCAAACCACGGACTTCCCCATTAGCAGTTGAGCGCTTAAGCACTGCACCACCAGTAACCAATGCTTAGTGGGTCTCTGGTTCCTTTACATCCACAGTTTAACTGCTTGAGGGAATTAGATGCACACAGACACACATTAAAATGCTTCCATGACAGATGAGTTTTGGTCTCATCAGTATCTATAGCAGAATTTTGCATTGATTCTAGACACCACTGGAAAATAATTCGCTATCTCCTCCCGCCCCTTCCCAACCCACGCTCCCACCACACACACACACACACACACACACACACACACGAAACCTAAAAGATCCCTGTTTCTCTGTGCTCATTTGTCTAATATTCCTGTGCTCTGAGCAATACACAAACACATGAAGAATGACAAGATTCTGAGAAAAATGAGACTTTTCCAAGGAACCCCGGCTCCAATTAAAATAGCCCTTTGACCCCAATTTATCTCCTTTGGGAATAAACTAAATTGGTGCAGCCTCCCCACAGGAGACCAAGGTCCCATTCAAGCAGAGCTGGTTGGCATTGCACACTGAAACAGAACCGAAGCCTGACGGCAGCCAGGGTGTACATTGTGAGCCCAGTCCCCTCTTTCCTCTCAGTGTCCAAACAGGCCCACCTCGCCCACACACCAGGCTCACCTCACCCACACACCCCCCTTAGGGAAGTTCCTCCCAGGCAGAGGGAACCAGATTCCCGCAGTCCACCTAGCAAGTTTGTTCATGGCTCTGGGCAGCCAAGGTCTAGTCTGGGCAGAATACCTCCCCCCCACCCCCTGCTGGAAGGACTAGACAATGCAGTCCCCACTGTGGCCAGTAACTGAGGACAGTGGTAGTGACACAGCCAGTCTTAGAGCCACCACCAAGGAGGCGACATTCTGGGTTGCAGAGCCTTGCTCTGGGTAAGGACTCCCTGAACAAAAGATTCCATACCTCACCCTGCTCCAAGACCCGAACCTGTATCTATTGGATGTGTGGTTTCCTGTGGATTCAATGAAGCCAGTCGTGGAAGAGTCTATCCTGACTCACGATGACCCTGCAGGTGTCAGAGCACTTCATGGGGTTTCAGTGACTGCTTTTTTTCAGGAAGAGCTTGGCAGGCCTTTCTTCCAAGGGACAAGTGGGTAAAAATGGACCTCCGTTCACCGCCAAGAGCCATTCGTTAAGTCATAGTCAAACAAACAAATGAACACTCATTGTGACCCTGTATAGGACAGGGTAGAACTGCCCCTGTGAGTTTCTGAGACGCTACACTCTGTGGGAGTGGAAAGCCTAGTCTCTTTCCCGTGGAATGGCTGGTGGTTTGAACTATGGACCTTGGGGAATTGCAGGCCAATGGGTAACCACTATGCCACCAGGGCTCCTTCGTCCTGTACAAGGGGCGGGGTTGTCATAAAGCTAAGAGAACAATGGAATTCAAAGGTGGGGCGTCTCCACACACCTTTTAAAGCCCATTCATGTCTAGTAACCGGGTTCATTCAGCATCTGTTTCATAATCCTCTTCGTGGGCTTCAGGGGAGAAGGAGATCCGTGCGCCATTGTTGTTAATTGTTAATCTCTCCAACTCTCCAACCAAGGCCACCTTCAGGTCTGTGATCCTGGTGCAGACCATGGCAGGATCAGGTTTCAGATGAGGACCAGTGCAGTCGGCTGACCCCCGAGCACCACAGAGCAAGGTTGCGGGATGGAGACAGAGAGTAGAGAAACGAATGTCACCTTCCAAAGAAGGGCGCCGTTGTCACCAGTCCCCACCACAGTCCATCACTGGCATTGTCATCATGGTCACTCCTCATCAAAAGTCTGCCACAGTCTGGATACGCCTGGGCGCAGGGAGGGGCTTCCCTGAGAAAAGTCCCCTGGTGTGGACAGACTTCCTTTCCTAGGTGCCATGGAGGACTCCGAGGAGACCCTTCAGCTCCCCCACACCCCTTCTTTCTGCCTCCAGATCCCCAGCTCTGAGCCAGCAGGGTGGGCGCCCAGTGGCAGCAAGGTGAACCTGGTCTTTAGTAGGAAAGACCCAGGCAGGACTGGGACTGGCACAGTGGGCAGGACCAGCCCTGCGCCAGACCCCTCTAGCTCTCCACCTTTGAATGTCCTACCGAGATTGGGGGCTAGAGGAGCCACACCCCTCCACCCTCCCACGCCTGAGCCTCCTCTCTCTGCCCTCCCTTTGTACCCCAGTGGGCTGGCACCTTGGATTCTGGGCAACTCCCTTTCCAACCACCCTTTACAGGAAGGTTGCTGCCTGTGTGCAGGCAGAAGGCTTCTTTACAGAAGGAGCCATGCGTGCACTTCCTATGGAAAAGTCCTCCCTCTAGAAAGCTTACTTTTCTCCCCCACTCCCTTCCCAGAGCCAAGACACAGATCCTGGCTGGAAAGCCAGTCTCCTGGCAGCCCCTTGCAGAAGTGCTGCACAGCCTCTCTGGGGAGACCCATACCTGTGTCACAGACAAGGGAGGTCTTGCGTGGCAGGTGACACCGAGGGCTGGGAAGTGCTGGCTCAAGACACAGCTATGGGGGCACCGTCCCTTTCCTCTCGGGCACCACTTCCCTGTCACCTAAGCCAATGCTCCTGCCATGCTCCATGTGAGCCCTTTAAAGCCACACACTGGCTGTGCTTGTGGAGGGGATGGAGGGGGAAGGCTGGCTTCTGAAACGCCCAGGATTACCCACTGTGGATTTTTCTCCCAGTTTGTTAGATGGTTGGAAAAGATGGCGGGGTGGGGGTGGGGGGGCGGGTAGCAGAGCTGAGTACATACATCTCACTCCCCTTCACTGCCTTTGAGTCAATTTCACAGGCCAGGGTTGTTGAGTCTATCTATCTATATCTATCTATCTATCTATTTTTTATTTTAAAAAAATATGGAACGCTTCACAAATTTGCGTGTCATCCTTGCACAGGGGCCATACTAACTTTCTCTGTATCGTTCCAATTTCAGTATATGTGCTGCCGAATAGAGCACTCCATCTATCTTTCTATCCGTCCGTCTATCTATCTACTTATTTTATTGAGGTACAATAAACAGATCTTACCATTCAGAATTTCAATCACAGTCAAGGAGGATTGCCCAATTAGCCTCACAAGCAACTTGGGAGCTACTCCTTCCTTCTGGTACCTTTGGTGCTGACTCCCCATTTCCTCCACCCTCCTCCTCCCTGCCCCCAGCAACCACTCATCCAGTCACCCTCAATCTGAGACTAACTCTTTTGGAAAGTAGAAAGCCTCCTCTTTCTGGTGGTTTTGAACGGCTGACCTTGTCATGCAGAGTGAATTCTACTGATTCCTGCAACCCTACGTCACAGAGCACAATCTGCTGGCTTCCTGGCCTCCCTGTTTGGTGTGGTGGTGACGTGACATTACAGAAGCTTTTGCCAGGGTAGGCGGCCCTGGTGGCACAGTGTGTCATGCACTGGCCTGCTGGCCACCAGGTGGACCCTCCGGCCATGCCACAGGAGAATGGCGAGGCCCCCTGCCTTCCTAAAGATTTACAGCCTTCGAGACTGTGGAGCAGTTCCACTCGGCCCTTAATGGGTTGCTCTGAGTTAGAATCCACCGCAGTGGGTTGGACTTTCCACGGTGGGCACGCCCACTCTGCTTACGAGACTTCTTGATCAATCCCATCCTGAACCCTCTCGACAGAATGGCGAGAGCCGAGCCTGAGCTCAGAAATAGGAGGGTGCCATCCACCTGACTCAGAAACTTCTCTCTGGAAGAATAAAAAGTAGATCCATGCTAAGATTGCACAAGTCTAGCTCAAATGAAAAACTGGAAACCAAACCAAGCCCAGAGCCATCCGGTCCTTTCCCACTGATGACACTCCTAGAGGGGCTTTCTGATCTTCTGAGAGTTCCCAGAGTGTTGGTGGGTTTGAACCGCAGACCTGGAGGTTAGCCATTCAAGCCAAACTACCTTCCCCAAATTCAGAGTCCAGAAACAAGGTCCCCAAGCGCGATAGCCCAAAGGAAGTGTTTCTGAGATTGTAGAGTGAATACTTTAGAGAGTAACAGAATTGTTTGTATGTCCTTTACCAGGCCCACTGATAAAGTGCTCAGTTGACCCAAAGATCAGTGGTTCAAATCCACCAGCCACTTGGAAGAACAATGTGATAGCCTGCTTCACTAAAGATTCAGTCTTGGAAACCCAATGGAGGAGTTCTTTTTAAAAAAAATTCACTTCATTGGGAGCTCTTACAACTCTTGGAATAATCCATATATCAATTTTATCGATCACATTTGTACAAATATTGCCATCATCATTTTCAAAGCATTTTCTTTCTAGTTGAGCCCTGGGTACCATCTTCCCCGCCCCCCCCCCATCTCCCATTTTCCCACCACCCTCATAAACCCCTGATAAATTATAGTTGTTTTCATATCTTACACACCATCCGCTGTCTCCCTTCACCCACCTTTCTGTTGTTCATCCCCCGAGGGGGCGGGCGGTGGTGGTGGTTATCTGTTGGTCATTGCGACCAGTTCCCTTGTTCTCCCCCTTCTCCCTGCCTGTTCCCCCTCCGCTACTCCTGGCCTGTCCACTCACAATGAGTGGGGATCCACTGGAGGGCTACAGGTTTGGATTCAGGGTTGGGGAGTGGCGATGGTGGAAAGTGGGTCTGGTTGGTCCAAGCAGAAAGATGGATTGACCACAGGGTGTACTGTCCACCGTGCTCTGCAGAACAGCTGCTGGAAGGCTGCTGCATTGGCTTCCAAACGCCCAGCCAGAGGAGACCGGATGTTACACGTTCAAAGGGTGGGATGCTTTGGCGATAACTTGTGTTTCGGGTTGCAACGACAATAAAACCACGCTGAAGGCAAGCTGGATTCCAAAATGACCCAGCTGGTGCCTCTGTCCAGACCATGACCTCTTCATGGCGCTGACTCGGGCCTTTCATCCCAGAAAGCCCTGAAACCCAGTCCAGCCTGTGCCGACCCGCCAGTGTGAAAACGCTTCTCTGCCACCTAGTGGCGCATCGAGTCTGTGCTCAGTTCCCAGGGCGCTTTCTAAGAACGCCCTGGATGGATGGCGGAGGATTAATCTACAAGGCTTTTTAGAATTATCTTTATATTTCACTCTATTCCTTTTCAAAAGATCTCTCCTAAGGCGCAGCAGAGAAAGGGGACTTCAGACTGTGCTGATGGCGTAGGTACGGACCAGTTTACTGTCTACAGGCCGATCCTTTCCAGCAAGGGGCCAGGGAGCACAGACTTGCTGCTGTTTCCACAGTGCTAGGGTCCCCTGCCCCAAAGCAGAACACTCACACCAAGAGAAACCCCTGCATCTTTACCCCTGGGGCCAGAAGCACCATCCCAACTCAGTTGTGCACTACTGTACTGATCTCAAGGCCCATTTGGAATTCTTTAGCACGGGGCTGGGGTGGGAAACACAGGCCACTGTACAAAGCCCGTGGAATCCTGGAGACCAGCTGTTAGGCTGGGTTGTCTAAAGAGGCTGGTTTCAGTGACCCTCCTTTATGTACCAAAAAAGAACTTCGGATCAAGACGTTTACACCAAGGGGTCCCAGCCCAGTCCTACTCAAGTCCATGGGTCTGACCCTGCCTGGGATGCTCTCCAAACTCCCACAGCTGATGCCTAAGGGTGAAGTGGGAAACAGGTAGATCAGAGGCTGGCGGATGCAGTCTCTTGGAGCCAAGGTGAGAGGGAACATGACAGGACGCTGCCAGCTGTCTGGTCAGGGTCAGGTGGCTCACACGGGGTCACTCCTGGAGGTAGGCAGAGTCCCAGCAAGCAGGAAGGTAGGGGTTTGGGGGGGGGGCACAGAGAAGCAGTTCCCAGTATCCCTCCTGCTCATATGAAAGGCCACACCCCAACTGCTTGATGGACAGGTTGGGCCCCACCTCTACCTTCACACCGGCACCATTAAGTTGACTGAAAGCCTAACTGCCACACCAGCTCACATCACACACCTCACCCGAGAAGCAGTCCCAGCCAGCACATTAAAGCAAGAAACAAAACACTTGCTGCCATCGAGTCACTGCTGACTCATAGAGACACCCCTGTGGGTTTCTGAGACTGAGACTGTTTAAGGGAGTAGAAAGCCCAGTCTTTCTCCCGAGGAGCTGCTGGTGGTTTCAAACTGCCGATCATGTGAAGCGAAGCCCCACGCACGCATAATCATTTTAACACCAGGGCTCACTTTGGGGGTGCAATTAAATGTTTACCAAATATAGCAGGCTAATTTTTAAATTGATCATTGTGTGTGGCTCTCAGGTTATGTTCCCCATAGTCAAAAGGCCCTTGGCAGAAAAAAATGAGTCCCCAGCCTTGTTGTAGAAGGACGAGGACATGCCTGTCACTCTCTCCCAGCGCCTGGAGAAGCCATGATCCACGCACATGCTCCCTGCCTCGTTGACCCCAAGCCAACAGGAAAGAGGTTGCTGGGTCCTGTGTCATCCTCCCAACTGCCAGCATGTTCGAGGTTTCCTGATGGCTCCTGTGCCGGTCGGCCTCGCTGGAGGGCTCCTCTCCGTGGCTGGCCGTCTCCTTCACCAAACACTGTGGGCTTGCTTCTCCTGCTGATCTGACAACTGAGTCGGAGCACTGAGATCACTGTCTTTCCCCCCACTGTCGTCTGCCAGCTGCACTGAAACCTGGCCATCCTGGGGGATCCTGCTGGTGTTTGAAATACTGGTGATGGAGCTTCCGCCACCACAGATGCCCGAAAATGACA
The DNA here is from genome assembly GCF_050624435.1 of Tenrec ecaudatus. Taxonomy (NCBI): domain Eukaryota; kingdom Metazoa; phylum Chordata; class Mammalia; order Afrosoricida; family Tenrecidae; genus Tenrec; species Tenrec ecaudatus. The sequence continues at coordinate 97,944,560 of NC_134545.1, forward strand.
ATATGACAAACGTGCAGATGGGTGGTGGGCCACGAGCACTCACTGTGTGACAGGGAACGGGGTCTTATTCTCCTTACTCTGAGGAAGGCCCTGCAGTCACTTGTTCTTGGATAAAACAGAGTCATAGATAAGGTCGAGCAATTTACCAAGTGAGGACGACACCATTCCTGAGCCGTTTTATAAGGAGCCCTGGTGGTGTGGTGGTTATGTGTTGAGTTGGTAACTGCAAGGTCAGTGGTTTGAAACCACCAGCTGCTTCGAGGTAGGAAGACGAGGTTTCCTTACAACTGGTGTCATAGTTGAGCCCATTGTGTCACCGTCTCGTGAAGGACCTTCCTCTTTATGCCGCCCTCCACTTTATGAGCATGATGTCCTTTTCCAGGGACTGGTCTCTTCTGACCAGTTCCAAGTCTGGGAGTCTTGTCCAAAATAAGTCTTGTCATGCGCCCTTCTCAGGGCATTCGGGCTGCACTTCTTCCAAGACGGGTTTGTTCCTGCTTCGGAGAGCACACTCCAGGGGAGTGTCACTTGAGATGGAAGTGTTTTTTTCCTTCCACTCCAATTTTGCTTTTTAATGACTATATACACGGCAGTATAATTAGTTGTATTGATACTGATTAATTCTATAGCCATTTCTCTGTGCTGCCCACGTTTCGTTCACAACAGACATTTCATTCATATCAATTAGCTACATTAGCATAAGAAATGTCAGTAAATGAGTCACTCTGAGTTCTTTGCCTTGCAATCTTGGGCCTCTCTGGGAAATATCATTATTCTACGGTACATAATGGCCTTGAAAAAGGGATCTTTTCACACCCAAAGGATGCTGAAGTTCCGAAAGCTTTTACAATGGCTCTTGGTAAACCGGTTGGTGGAAACCATCAATGCAAAAATCTTTCCTGGATTATTGGATGTTCAGCAAATTTCAACCGAAAAATCTCGATAGTACAAGAAATTGTTTTGTTTGTTTTTTTAATACCATTCCAAGGCGTCTTTAAGATCACGTTGTTCTCACCTGAATAGACAGTGGCAAGGAAAGCTCAGCTTTCAGCTAAAATGAGACCAACTGTCCAAGGGCAGTCATTGCCAGACAGTTTCTCATCTTTGCAGAAGGGAAATGCTTGTCCAGACCCTGGGAGCTACAACCCAGGGAAAAGCAAACTGCTCTCCTGGGACTCCAACTCACTCAACTCACTGGGAAGAAATCCCAATTTGTGCACACTTCCGTGACCCAGGCCCAGGTATTTCTTCAGAGACCTGCAGGGCTAACGGCATCATGGGCTACACAAATGAAATGAACCTGATCCACTCAGGGAAAAGAGGGCCAGGAAAAGGAGTCATTGTGATATTGTTTACAGGCTTAAAAAATTTTTGGATGCTGTGTAATTTGATTTTGCAACTGCAGAGCCAAATTGTGGTTTTAAAAAAACCTTGAGTCACTTATAAAATCCATTTGGTTGTTTAAGTACTCACTGACATGGAGCTGTTTTGGGCAGAGTGGCTCTGTATGTAGGACCCTACATGTAGAACTGTCCTTGGGGGTTTCTGAGATTGTTGGCTCTTTATGTGAGTAGAAAGTCTCGTCTTTTTCCTGAGGAGCAGCGGGTGGTTTCGAACTGCTAACCACCTTTCCCTGAGTTACCCAATGTATAACAAACCCGCTGTGCCATTCTCTACATGCCTGGTACTGTTTGAGGGACATTGGTGACTAGCAATCTGGTGCCAGGCTGAGAGAACAGACCCTAAAGTCCGATGGCCTGCGTTCGAATTCTGCCTCTGGTGCTTACTAGCTGGGTGTTTCAACTTAGGAAGCTCGTTCTCTAAATGGTCTTGTTTGTTTGCACGAGTGAACTGAACAATGAAACGAATGGCGAACACAGCGCTCTCCGAGGTATAACATCCATGCCTGCCCGTTAAGTGGACCGGCAGCCCCTCCGCCCTGTGCAAGTCATCAGAAGAGGTGCATTAGGGTGAAAGTGCAGCCAGGCCTGTAACTGGGGAGGAATTCATTTGCTAGTGTATTGCCTTATGGATCCCTTTTCCGCTTGCATGCTCCAGGCCCCGTCAATACCGCAGACACTCGGATCTCTCCCGAGCTCTGTTGTAATGCATCCAATGAATCGGCCTTATTTTGCTTTGATTTAAATAGTAGCCGTCTTCTCCATAGTGTACAATTGCACACACCATCACCCTGGCAGCTTGCCTCCACTTAACTTACTTGGTTTCTGGAATTCCCAGAAGTCTTATGAGGCCTGAGTCTTCCACTGGGCAAATCTGCCACACAGACCTCATTACGGTGGCAAAGAGCCAAGACCTGATTGTGTTGTGTCTTACCCCAAAGGGCCCTGGTGGCCCGATGGCTCCGCACTGGGCTGCGATCCCCGGGGCCGGCAGCGGGAGACCACCAGCGGCTCTGTAGCAGAGAGACTGAGCTTACTCCCAGAAACAGGTGTCTCAGAAACCCACGGGGGGGGGGGGTGTCACTGAGTCAGCATCGACCCAACAGTAGCGAGTCTCCCCCCACCCCCTGCCAAGCTAAAGGACTTTCAATTGCCTTATAACCACTCAATAGTTGGACAGTGAAGCAGGAAGACTGGAGAACTGATGGATGCCTTTGAGCTTGGTGTTGGCCAAGAATATTGGAATTATCACGTCTGTCAGAACCAGTAAATACAGCCAGAGTTTTTGATGCTTAGAAGCGGGGAAGGTAAGATTTTGTCTCACGTACTCCAAGTGTCCGTGGAGAAGGATGGCATGCTTGCTAAAGCAGGTCGGCGAAAGACAGCAAGACCGTCCAAGAGATGGACTGACACTGCGGCTCCAGCAATTGTTCAAACACAACAGCAATTGCGAAGGCGGTGCAGCCTGGGAGCGGTTTCCTTCTGGGGTGCACAGGTGGCTGGAAGTTAGAAGCCACTGCATGGCATCTAACCACAAACAGGAAGGCTGTCATTGTTTGCTGTCCTCTCGTTTGTTACGTTGCTTACTCTTGGCTCTCATCCTTCCCCACTGGCATTCCCAACAACGAGCCACTTAGCCTGTGGAAGAACAGTGTGAACTGGGAGCTGACCTCTGGGTACATCCAGCAGGAGCCAAAACTACTGATGGGTGCTGTTCCCACCATGAGGGCCCATTAGTTTGCCAACTAAATTTAGAAGATTTAAATTTCAAAGTAACTTCTCAAACTATTCTGAAGTTATCCTGAACTGGAAGTTACTTGCTTAATGCCAGTGTTTTGATCATAATGAAAAAGCATGCTGGACACATGCTTACTCATCAAATGTCTGTTTAATTGAGTGAGTGAAAGGGCAATCAGTAATCATTATAAATCTGATTGCACATAAAGCAGGTTGGAAAACAAAGATTATCTTGAGAGATGGAAAATTCTATCGAGTCTTATGATAAGGAGATTTACCGAAATGTATCCAGAGAAGGGTTGATTTGTTGATTCATTCCTTAAAACTAAGGGCGATGTGTGTTTATTAAATGAATGCCCTTCTGGCACAGTGATATAGTGCCATGCTTACCCAAAGGTCAACAGTCCCAATCCACCAGCAGCTCCACGGGAGAGAGGCTGTCTGCTTCCATTACGAGCTCAGCCTCTATTAAAAGATAGAGCATCTGGGTCTTAAAGGCTCGAAAGTACGCAAGCGGCCATCTAGCAAAGAAGCAACAAGTCCACATGGAACCAGCAAATCAACCTGTATGATTGTAAGGTGTCAATGGGATCAGGTATCAGGCATCAGAAGACCCCCCAAAACCAAATATATGCATGCAAATGATGGGAGGCCGGAAGGAGACCCAGAGCCCATCTGTAGACAATTGGACATTCCCTCACAGAAAGGTCACAAGGAAGGAAGGACTGAGTCAGTCAGGGTGCACCACAGCACTGACCTCAACACACAACATTCCTTTTGTTCTTTAATGCTTCCTCCACCCAATGATCATGAGCCCAGTTCTACCTTACAAATCAGGCTAGAGCTGAGCATGTACACTGGTGCAGATACGAGCTCTCGACAGAATCCAGGACAGATAAACCCCACAGGAATAGTAATGGGTAGAGTGATACCATGAGGGTAGGGAGGTGAGGGTAGAAACAGGGAGCCAACTATAATGATCAACATATACCCACCCACCAAGGGAACAAACAGCAGAAACGTGGTCGAAGGGAGACAGCAGATGGTGTAAGATATGAAAATAATAATTTATAATTTATCAGGGTAGGAGGGTTGGGGAGGGAGGGGAAAAGAGGAGCTGATACCAAGGGCTCAAGCAGAAAGAAAATGTTTTGAAAATGATGATGGCAATATATGTACAAATGTGTTTGATACAATCGATGCATCGATTTTTATAAGAGCTGTAAGAACCCCAATAAAATGATTTATTAACCATTTCATCAGGGGCTTGTACAACTCTTACCACCATCCACCCATCCCTCCATCCATCGTGTCAAATGCACTTGTACATCTGTTGCCATCATCCTAAAATGATGAATTTTACAGAGAGGAGTCCCTGGAAACTCTATGGGAGCAGTTTACTCTGCCCTGTGGGTCATTATGAGGCAGAACGGACTTGAGAAAGAAGGGGTTCCCTGATATCCTGGAGTGCCTGGATCGGTCATGCACAGGAGCCCTGGCGGTGCTGTGGGTACACATGGGACTGCTAACCACAAGGCTGGCAGTTCAACCCCACCAGCCACTCTGCAGGGCGAAGGTGGCGTCTGCTTCCACAAAGCTTATTCTCAGAAACCCTATACAGGGTCACTGTGTGTACAAAAGAGAAGCCCTGGTGATGGAATGGTTACAGGCTAGGCTGTGAACAGCAAGGTCAGCAGTTTGAAACCAGCCGCTGGTCCACAGGAGAAAGATGAGGCTTTCTACTCCTGTAAATAGTCTTGGAAACCCACAGGGGCAGCTCTACCCCGTCCTGCAGAGTTGCCATGAGTTGGGATCGACTGGGTGGCAGTGAATGAGATGTGTAGGAGTGGACTCAATGGTCGTGGGTGGCTTTGGGGTTTTATTTTTTGGTCCTGGCATTGCAAACCATTAGGCTTTCCACTACTAGTCTGGAAGTTGGTGGTGTGACCCACCCCCTCCCCGGGGGCACCTCAGCAGGAGCAATCTGTGGTATAGTTTCTACCACGCACACCTGGAGTCACCAGGAATTAGAAATGACTCAACACCAACTAATGTCAACCACATGCTTACAAGAGAGAAGGCTGCCCCGTGTGTCTGTGTGGAGGACACAGTGGCGCTTTGGTTCGCATGCTGAGGGCTTCAGAAGGGTTACCGCAGGGGCGGCAGGGCCATGGTGGGCAATGTTCTGGTTCTGTGGCTGGGGCATGCTTCACAGGAAGGTCCCGCACTGGCAAGAGCTGACACACTGGAAAATGTCAAGCCACCTCTCCGGCAATGCGCCTCACCCACCCTCCACACTTCTTTAGGCTCATGCTCCCTTGAGGGAGGCAGGCCAGGGCACTGGAAAGTGCACTTTAGCAACCAACGTACCTCCCCTCTGCACAACTGGTAGTGCCTAAAGCCAAAGGCATGTGCCGGTCTGCAGAGCCCCGCGTCCATCCTAAATCTCGAAACAGCCTGAGAGCCATCTCATGCACACTTCTGACCATCAACTGCCAAGGTGACTTCTAACCCATAACAAGACAAGACAAAACAACCCCACTGCCATCAAGTGGATTCTGCCTCTAGCAACCCTCTACGACTGAGTAGCAGTGGCCGCGAGGGCTCAGGAGGCTGCAGGTCTTGATGGGAGAAGACAGCCTCCTCTTTCTCCAATGCTACAGCCGGTAGGTTTGAACCACCGACTTTCCAATTGAGCAGCCTGCTGTTTAACACACGATGTCACCAGGGCTTCTTCCTAGTCCATGACTGGCAAGAAAAAGGATCTTCTTTATGCTTTCTGCATTTATCTGGTTTTCCTACCAGCGATAAATCATGCTAATCCATAATTGGTAGACAAAAATACAGAAAGCACAAACTCCCAGTCTGGTTTACAAAAGGAAACTCAAGAAATGTGAATGCCAACCATCTGGAGAATCGTGTTTAGCCTGTGATGTGTGCACACAAATAATCAAAGATGCCACTAAATACAGCTTGGTGTAACAGGCATGATCTATTTATTAAGTATAGTATATACATGGAATTTTCTTGAAAAGCTTCATTTTATACAGAAACATATTTACAAAGTGACAGTGTAATCAAACTAAAGATTATCTGTACAATGCACATATATATAAATATGTATATATGAACTTTGGAAGAGTTTCATCACCAGAGTCAAGATGGCCCACCATATACATTTTTAAAAACGAAACTCAGCTCAGAAGGAAAAACCGTAACACATTGCTGTCCCTCGTGGTAGTCTTGGTGGCAGCTCTGTATTTGGAGCCTTTTTCAGAGATGTTCCTCCTTGCCTTGACACCCCTTTCTTCAGGACTCTACTGCCACCAACTGGTATCAGTTAAAAATGAATCATTTTAGTGTAAAAAAAAAAAAGGTTATAGAAAAATAGATGATTGGAGGGAGTCAGCATTCTTTAGGCAAAATCAACCATACCTAATGAGATGTTCTCTATAAAAAATTGACTGGTATATATACCATTTACAGTATCAATGATTTCTGATTTTTTCCCCTTGGTAAATCTTGGTCTAAATTCACGTGTGAAACCTGTAGAAAAGTATATGCTTCGACATCAAATTTGGAAACATGCATGGCAACGGAATGTGACTAACCTTAACGGGCATCAAAACCAGGCAATCCTTTACTACACACAGCTGGTGCCAGTTTGCGTCTGTGGATTCTCCCCCTTCTTTGAGTTAACAGAAAAGTGGGTGAAGGGAGACGTCAGACAGTGCAAAATATGACAAAATAATCATTTATAATTTATCAAGGGCTCACGAGAGACTGGGGAGTGTGGAGGGAAAATGAGGAGCTGATGCCAAAGGTTAAGTGAAGAGCAAATGTTCTGAGAACGTTGAGGGCAATGCATGCACAAATGTGCTTCACACAACTGATGTATGTATGGATTGTGATAAGAGTTGTGTGGGCCCCCAATAAAATGATTATGAGAAAAAAGCCACCAGTGGGTGGGGGGGAGATACAGAAATGTGCTTGACACAACGGATGCATGTATGTACTGTATGGGGACCCAATAAAATTATTAAGAAATAAACAAAACACATCAAACCAGCAAAAGCTAGGAAATGGGCAGGACCACGGCAAAAATGCCCCTCAGCGCCCCTGAGCAAGGCTTCATTTCCCCCAGTCTCACGCCAGAGGGGGCTTCTGAGCCGTGGACGGACAGAAGCAGGTTAGCCATCTTTCCAGCCAGTCCAAGTGGCTGGCTATGGGCTGCAGTGGCCTGAAGAGCTGATGGCATTGCCTTGAGCTATTTTCTCAAGATGGTAAGCTATTCAAGAATAGACACTTCCCTGCCTCATCTGCTCACCAATATTATCATGATACCCTGTGTACTGCCTGGTGAACGTAGGCGGTAAGTATAGAGAGGATGTTGGCAGCCCAAGAAAATCAAATTCTAGGCCAACTGTGGGAGGAAAGGCTTCTCCTACAGAGTCACGTTTTTGAAGCTTTTTAATGGTTTTTTTTTTTAAACTGGTTAGAACAGGGGTCCTCCTTGATGCAAAGGGCTTAAGTGGAGAGCAAGTGCTTTGAAAATGATGAGGGCAAAGAATGTACAAATGTGCTTCATATAATTAATGTATGTATGGATTGTGCTAAGAGTTGTATGAGTCCCTAATAAAATGTTAAAAAAAGAAAAAAAAGAACAGGGGTTCTTAAACTGCGGCCCGCGGGCCACATGTGGCCCTCCGAGGACATTTATCCAACCCGCCGGGTGTTTTTGCCCATTTTTTTTTACTTCAAATTAAGATATGTGCAATGTGCATAGGGATTTGTCCATAGTTTTTTTTTTTAAAAGAACTATAGTCCAGCTCTCCAACGGTCTGAGGGACAGTGAACTGGTCCCCTGTTTAAAAAGTTTGAGGACTCCTGGGTTAGAAGATAAAAATGAGACATGGCATTCTCAAAGATACTACGCATGTAGAACGGTCATATTTGAATGAGCTTGCAAACGAATTGATATTGCAAACTTTGTATCATCCAGGACCAGAAAATTAGTCCTATCATAAAATCACTTGAAATGCCTATGAAGACAGAGTTAAATTTTCAGAAGTTCAAACTCATTTTAAATATATCGCTTTGAATTTTTAAAATGCAGGCTGATGGTTTCAGTGGTATGAAAAAAAGGTGTCGCAGGAAGCGTTCGCTATAAAATTAAAATCCCATGAAATGTACATAGACACATACACAACAGAAATTCCTGCCCAAGATATTGCTACCTAACCGAAGCAGTCTTTGATGTAGACTAAAGGAAGCAGGAAACATAGAAAAGAAAGCCGCCCTCACTGCGGGTCTATCCGGTCCACTTTCCTGTCGCACAGTCCCACACTGCTTTGTATCCTCCGAGCGACAGGGGCGGACGGCGCTCAAAATCCAACACTTCCTTCAAAAGCTTGGTAACAATACACTCCAGTAGGGTTCAGACTGGCTTCCTTCTAAAACTGTGGTGCCATCAACTTCCCCAAGGGGATGGGGCTGGTACTAGAAGGCTGTATGTTTTGTCTATAATGTGTATGTCTTTAAAAATGTATAGGCAAAGGGGGTTGTGGGTCCAGCCACTATTTGGTCTCCATTATAAATTTGGCTAGAGGAAGAAATCAACACTCTGGTCTGTGATTCTGTGCCACACGAGAAACCAGAAAAATGCACAGTCACATGGCTACGCTGAGCAGTCCGTGGGAGTGTCGACAGGGTGCCTGGAAGCAAAGGGAAAATCATTCCAATGTCATTGCACTTGCCCTCATTGCTTTACTTTGATACATTACACTTGGTTAAAAAAGACATGACATAGTATGAATAACACTTGGCGACTATTTAAAAAGACACGAGTAAAACATCTTTGAACTTGTATTTCCAGCAGAAGGGTGAAAAAAAAAAACCAATTTGATTTTGAATGGCAACAAAGAACTCAACACTACAGAGAAAAATGTTACTATCACCGGATCACCTAATCCTTCGAAAATACATTATCTTTTAAAACGATAATGCTAAATTGATTTTTTTTCAATGCTAAAACACATTAAAGGGATATTACCACTTCTGAGCCCAACTTTTAGAATACATACTGGTACGATTCTCTAAAGGCTTTTAACCTGTCACCCCCACACTTACTTCTCTGAAGAAGAGGGAAAATAACCCAAAATTCAAAACATAAATAAAGACTGTCACAACATCTTCATATCGGCCCAGGTGTCCTATACCAGAAGTGAGCCCCACAGAATGAAATATGAAAAGTCACAGCAGCAATCACAGTGTGGGAGAAACTACACGGGAGAATTCAATGGTGGAAATATGGATGCTGTGCTTCGCAATACTGAAATGCGCGTCTTAAAGAAGTATGATAAAAATCAAACAGGAGACATAAATTTGGTTAAATTATTTTGGTTACAAAGATGTATTTTGTATTTTAAATAAAAATACCAGAACATGTCATAGATGATAATTACCCTTTAGTATTTAATTATATAACCTGTAAAAAATGGTGTTCAAATAAAATGGTCAACTGTCTCTCATTTTGCTGATTTCTTGGGGGAACTGATTCTTCAAAAGTATTTGAAACATGATCATATTTACCTTTCAACTCAATGTTTGTAAAGTAAATTGTTTCCATTTCAAAAAGCTCACTGTTGGTCTCCGTTCTCATGACTGAATCAAGTTCACATTTTAAACTGGCTGAAATCCACAGGGATTTGCTAAATGCACATGTTATTTAAAATCACATTTTATGTAAAAATGATTTAAAAATATTTTAACTCTTAAGTAAGCAATCAAGTCTAGAAAACACTTTAAACGACACATGAGAAACATCAAAAAAGAATGTACCTAGTGTAGATCGCTGGCAGAGGCAGCGCGATGCCTGCTCACTGCTACTCAGTCACCTCACTCTCTGATTAAGTTTAGCTTCCATGAACGTGAAAGAAGAAAATTAAAATCAAAACAAAAAGATTGCTTGAAGCACAAATAGGACCCCTGAAGAACAACTCAATGCTTATCAGTGGAATTTCAAAACATGAACATTGTTATCATCTCTGGAGATGTCTGGACATTGGAGAAAGAACGTATTAATGAATGGTGAATTCAGGCATAATTTTTGAAAGTGGGTTCATTCGGACATTCCCTATTTTAAAGAGAAGAAATGGGAGTGTGAGGTTGTTACAGCCCTGTTGGGCACTTCATATGACTACTAGCAAATGAACGAGTCTGGTTTAATAGCAGGCTCCTGCATGGCGCCACACACAGACTTCATCTCATCCACGCTACTCCCCACTCTTTACAAAGTCCCATACTGTAAACGGATACTTTTTGGTACAAATAGAGCAAAACAAGGGGTTTCACCAGCTGGCACACGAAGCAGAGATGCTCCCATCAGTAGTGGTCAGTGGCCCTTGGCCCTCGTGCAGCCTGTGTCCGTCCGTCCGTCCGTCTGCTGGAAGTACTCTGTGTCAGGTGCTCCTGGTGCTCTGTTCCAGTTCGTGCTGCTGCTTAACGAGGCGTTCTATTTCTGTCCCGAGTGTCTGCAAGTTTTCCTTTTGAAATCAAACAAGGGGGAGAGACAAAAACGGTACCATTAAGTTCGATGAAAACAACAAAGGGATTCCATTTAAAATCGTTTTACCTATAAATTTGCAACAAAGAGTTCCAATTATTTCTAAAACTATGTGTGACAACCCCTGCTTTCAATGAAGGGGGCGTGTCTACTTCAAGAGCATGATCATTACTTTCCATACATTAATGGATTGTTATAAGAGCGGTAAGAGCCCCCAATAAAATGATCTCTCAATAAAAACAAACAGAAGAGTATAATAATTATTGTTTTTCTTTTTACTGAAGCCAAAGAAACTTTTAGTCCATTAGATTTTTATTTACTAGAGTTTCAAATCTATGAGTAACCACCAAGATCTGTGTAGCCCTGTAAAAAATAAATCCTCAATCTTAAAAAGTCATGTTAATAATTAATCACAACAAAATTGATTCACAATCAATTACCAATCCACCCAGTGTCAACCTCTGGTTCTTTCTGAAAACGAACCTACAACAGAGCAAACAACTTCAGTTTAGTGTTCACTGATGTTACTGTTTCTCCATCTTCCTCACTGGTTTAACACATTAGTCCGAATGAGTACATCTCTTGGTATAGAAACTACCCACCTACGTGCCTGCCACTGGACTGCGAGAATGAGAAATGCAAATACCTTCAACGTAATATTTTTTAGTAGCGTATCCTCCAAAACCGCCTGCAGTTTTTGGTTGATCTCCAAAGAGAGTTCCAGGGTGAGCCCGCTGTCGGCGGCGTGGGAGGTGTACAGCGATGCCATGATGCCGCCCCGTCTACTTAGGTGGACTTTGTTAAAGTCAGAAGCCTCTGAAGAAAGCGTACCCGACTCTTCCCGTAAAATGTAACTCTGGATTATTCTGCCAAGCAAAAGAACCCGACCGCGTGAGTGCGCGCAGAATTATACATACATTTACACGAGTCGACGAATTAGAATCGTAAAGGTCTATGTGAGACAAGATTGTTCCTTACTTAGAAGATTTCCTAAATGACCCCATATTCATTTGAACAAGGCATTACAATTTTATATATATGCGCGCGCGCACACACACACACACACAATTTCACCCCTTTCCTTATTATTTAGATCAAAACAGTTGAGCTGCTTCTTTACTTAGGGGATTACCATGAATGCTTTTGGGTTTTAACTTTAGAACTGCGTTTCACTTTTTAATTTCATACTAGTAAACCAAGTTTTCTGGAAGCTTGAAATTGATTCATGTGAAAAATTCACGGTACAAACTTATAATCTAAAGACGAACTGAACCCCGAGTAAGGAGGCATGTGTGAGAGGCAGTTGGCGCCACACGGGCTCTGGGGTCAGCCAGGTCTGGGTTTCAAGGTCTCGTTGGTCACTTACAGGAGCGGTGACCTGGTTACTTGATTTGGGTCCCCTTTATCTGCAAACCTGACAAACTCACTCTCTCATGGGGCATTTGCAATAAACTCAGTGAGATGTTGCCAATCAGCAGGCAGTGCCCTGGATTTAGTAGGTGCCTGATAAAGTAGCCCACACATTCTCCCTACCTTCACCATCACATAGATCCTTTGGCCAACCAGTCAGAACACAAAAGAGAGATCCAGGGAGGTAGAAAACGTAAGCCCCAAATTCTCTGGGTATCTTTAAAACAAACAAACAAACCTCTAACAGAAAGCTTACGGTAAGGCCTGTGTTTTTATTTATCTTTGTATTCCCTAAACCAAGGCCATAATAGGTACCTGATAAAGACTGGCAACTGAATGGGTATAATTAAGAAATATTTTTGGAAGGCAGACATTTAAAATGATTAGTTTAAAAATAGCAGCTAACCGATAAGTAATAGTATTTCAGTACAAGCTGTACTACCGTAACATTACATACTTTGTTTTTTTCCTGATTTCTTCCACCAATTGTTTTATGTGGTCCTCCATGAACTCGATTTTCTCATTTTTCCGGGCATGGGCTTTCTGCAGCCGAACTATCCTCTCGATCAACAGGGCCTTGTCCACTTCCGGAAAGTTGTCCACAGCGACAGAAGAGCCCGTGTTTTCCGGAGACCGATCTTCCACGCTGCTTCGGGCATTGAGGGACCCTGAGCCAAAACCAGAACCAAAGAGGCCAGTTAGAGACGACTGAGTCTGAAATCATTTCTCCATGTTCAAAGACTCCGTCTCACGGGATTGGGCACAGAGCCCTGCTTAAGTCAGAGCTGGCCTGATTTCTTGTCCCTGAATGTACCGATGATGGATGATAGATGATGCAAGTACCAGCAAGGTCTATTTCATCCTTCAGAGGCAGGATGAAGAAATGGGAATCAGGAAACAAGAAACTCAAAAAAATGTCTGATTAATACATCTGAAGTTAGACCCAGGTTAAACCCTCAGAGTACAGAAGGTCAAGATTAGAGGTTATGTTCTAGGGTTCACCTGCATAGATTCAAGCCCCTCCCCCTCATCCTCCACTTAGTAGCCATTAGACTTAGGACAAGTTTTTATCCCTTCATGCCTTGGGTACTTTAATTCAAAACGGGAAAAACAGTATCACTTAGCCCATAGGATTTAATTCTCATTTACATGCATTATAATGTGTTTTCTATTATTTTTACCTCTATCAAAGAGCACTGCAAAGATATATTTCTACAGCCCTATTTTAGAGATTTACCTAAGATCATATAAATGACAGAGCTGCGATATAAGTCCCTATCTATAATTTCAAAGTCGGTGTTATTTCTACTACAAGAACCTTCCACTAGTATAATAGAATCCTGTTTTCCTGAAGTGCGATTCCTGGGAAGTCATAGGGTCCTGAAGGAAACCTGGCCGGGCGGTAGTTTCAGCACTCCCAGGGACCCTACAGAACAAAACAGAACTGCCCCTGTGGGCTCTGAGGCGGTAACCTGGCAACCTTAACAGGAGCCGAACGATGCTCCCTCAGAGCAGCTGGGGCTTCCAAGGGCTGACCTGGCGGATGGGGAGGGGCCATCTAGCTGGTTCCTGCTCACAGCAATCCCATGAACAACGGAACAGAAACCTGCCCAGCCCTGTACCACGGTCACAGGTGTTGCAGTTGAGTACACTGCTGCAGCCTTGTCAATTCATCTTGCTGAGGGTCTTTGACGCTGACCCCTGCTTCATCAAGCATGTGTCCTTCTCTGGGGACTCGCCACTCCTAAGACTGTATCCTAAAAGACAATTCTTTCCATCTTCATTTCTCAGGAACATTCTAGCTGTACTTCTTTCACCACAGATTTATTTGTTTTTCTGATGGTCCAGAAAAAGAAATGAAAGTCCCAAAAGCTTAGCTCCATTCACACCATTAAGGTGGCACTCAATGTATCGGAGACCTTCTGCGCTCCTCACGAGGCTTCCTGTAGCTAATCCCTCCGGAGGAGTGGTCCTTCTTCTTCCTCATCTGTCTTAGTCTGGAAGCTCCGCTGACATCTGTCCTCCACGAGTGAGTCCGCTGGCATTTAAAATGTCAGTAGTGTAGCTTCCAGCATCACAGTCACACACAAGACTTGTCACAGGATAACAACAGACAGAGTAGTAGATAGCATTTGTAGCATGACAAAAGATGACGTATACTATTTTAAAGGCTTAGTTAATTTTTAAATTTTGAAGCCACCTTTGTCCCGGGCAAAGTATGACAGTTTTTAAGAATGAACTATGCCTCAGCCTTTCTGACATCATCACTCTGCCCCGCTCACTGTCCTCAAGTCAGTGCTGCCTCACAGTGACCAGCAGGGTCTTCCCAGACTCTCCCTGTCCACGGGAGTCAAAAGCCCAGTCTGTCTCTGACAGGGCGGCTACTCTGGTGGCTTCAAACTGCCGACCATGCCGACCGCAGCCCAACTTGTAGCCACTCCACCACCAGGGCCCTTTCCCTACACTACACATGATGTCAATTCATGTCACCTGCTGACAAAGCTACTAAGTGCACTCGATGCCATCAGTACTGACAGAGTCCCTCTGTGTCTGTCACTCTTCACACCCGTCGCTCTCCTTAGTGCGAGTAACATTTCAAACGCTCACAGCTGAGAAATCAAGTTCAAAAGAGCAGAATGTGAGCAATGTGAAACCAGAGGGCTCCGTATGGATTTAAGTTAAAAGATTAACATATACGCGCATTTATTAACACGATACTTAATGATAACCATGTCATTAATTTTCAGGTGTTAAAAGAACTATAAAATATAAGCATATAGCGTAACCAAGTTCTCTATAGGAAGAACGGATACAAATCTGAATTGAGAAAACCAGAAACAGAATAAAGAACTTGCTGGACAGAAGGAAATCAGGTAAGTAAGGAGGCAAGTCACAGATGATACAAAATCCCAGGACAAACCTGAAACATAAAAATAATTATGATGCTTACTTGAATGCAACATTTTTACAATATAGTTATGTATCAGCCCTTTCCACAATGAAGCAAAGTCACACACACACACACACACACACACACACACACACACACACACACACACAGACTCTTAAAGGTGGTTTCTTTTTACCATCAATCCCTTTTTACCTGAAGAGCTGGAGCGACTTCCCATGCTGCTGACTTCTTTGTCATAGCTCCCAGTTTCAACCTGATCTAATTTTCTTCGAGCTGGAGGAAAAGAAATGATTCCTTGAGACAATCATTACGACAACTTACTCCTACCACCTCTGACTTTAATTGTTAAAATTAGACAAAATGTCTTAGACAAAAATGTCACAAACAAAAGCGCTTGACTACGTAGGGCAGAGAAGAGGGATTTAAGTTGCCATCCATATAAAATGACATTTGAAAATGTCCATACACACAAAAAATTCAACAATCGACAATGGTCTCACTTAGGTGGGCTGCACATTAATGTTTGGAGTTGAAGTTATTAACTTCAAGGCGTTCTGAGAGATGTGGGAGATCCCTACAGTTACAGAAAAACCCTCCATTTTCTGCGGCCCCACCAATCTCCCTTCAGTTCCATCTGCATCATCAAAGTGATTAATGGCAGCTACCTGAAATGGCCCACGGTCACTGAGTACTAAACTTCTTTGATCAGATTACTGTAAGCCACTCACTCAGCACTCACTGCTGTCAAGTGGATTCCAACGCAGAGTGGCCCTCCACAAAAACAGAACTGTCCCTGTGGGTTGTGAGGCTCCAATCTTTACGAGCCTCATCTTTCTCTCGTGGAGTAGCTGATAGAGTTGAACGGAAAGCCTTACAGTTAGCAGTCTAAGGAGTAACCCATTACGCCACCAGGGGTAGAGAAGAGTCAAAAGCCTGGAGACACATATATTTGTGGACCTAACACACAGCCCAGGGACCTAAGACCATGAACTTGGAAATAAAAGAAACCTGGAGTGCAGTCTTAGCCATTGGCTATAAACCTTTCCAGGTCTTTTCTGCTAACATCAATAATTTCTAAGTGGTTTCCAAAGCAGGGTAGAAGTACCCTTGGCACTGGAGCTGGGCAAAACTATTTACAGGGAAAAGTTGGAAGAAGGCATTAGAATTTATATTTAGTCCCATCCTTTCAAATTTTGAAATATATTTTTCCTACTGCACTTAATGGTGAGTAGTGTATATTTATCCTCTGTAACAACCATATCTGATTTGGGGAACAAATGCTCAAATTTAACTGATAGGAATATGGGATCCAAAGAGACAAACACTGAAGCATGTTCCAGTCCTCCTATCTTTGGTTCTGTGAGTAGAGGGCAATCAGTGCGGAAGACAGGCTATGGCCTTGCAAGAAGTTAAGCATTTTGGTCTAAGAACATTAGTACATTAAAAAGAACATGTCTATCCAACTATCATGTACTAGAAAACACACTTTTCTACAAAAATCTTTAATTTAAGAAGGAAAGATGGATGGATGGATGGATGGGAGGAAGGAAGGAAGGAAGGGGAAACTACTAAGACGCATGGAAGAATTGCATACCCTGCTGAAGTTGTTTGGTGAGATCTTTGATGCTAGAAGCATGTTTCCGCCTCTGAGTTACTAATTCATCTTTTAGCTCTTCTACCTGCGTGCTTAATGTCTTAACTTCCGTTTGTCTACACGTGAGCTCAGCTTGTAGGGTCTGGACTTCCTCTTTCCGTAGTTCTTCCTCCTTCAGCAATCGACTTTCCTGAGTAACAAAAGAGACAAACCCAAACAGAACTGTCAGTCTTCATCTCTCCCCACTCACGTTGGTCAGTGCGCAGGAGCGTGTCTCCCCGTCACTCCTGACCAGGCTTGTGTGCATGGAGCAGAGCAGGGCCACCCGATGCGCAGGGCCACCGGTGCCAGGGCCTCTGAACTCGTCGGTCCGAACGTCTCTGGATCGCTGCTGTGAAGGAGGATGCCCGCAGAGTGCCACAGCAGCGCGCCCTTTTTGAAACAATGGACACAAAACACAGGCACTTACAGTACCCTGTTAGGATACAGTGCAATCCCACGTGGAAATGACACACATCCATGATTCTTCTATGCAAATGAAGGGTTTCCGTGTAATTGTTTCAGAATATCAAATCTTATGATACATGGCACCATTCCAAAAGACAACGGGCATTTCGTATGGCACCTGCCATTCCCTGGGGGAGAAGAGCCTGAGCCAGCCCTGCCGTTCGTGTGCGGCGAGAGCAATGGCGTGGTGCGCCTTCCCGCCTTTCCTCAGACGTGGCCGGTAGATCCCGACTCACCAAACGAGCGCTGGCCTCTGTCATTTGCTCGCACTGGCTTTGTAACCGGCTTTCGCTGCAGGACAGCTGGTCACAGTGAGACTGCAGCGCGTTGCACTCTGACTGGAGCTGCGCGTTCTTGCTCGTCAGCTTCTCCGTGAACAGAAGGAGCTCCGACTCCCTGTCCCTGCTGCCTGCGATGTCTTTCTGGAGGTCGTTCATTGACGCGTTAAGACTGTCCACCTCTTCCTTCCGAGTTTCAACCTCCTGCTGAGCCCTAGAAACCAAGGAGCGCATTGAAGAGAAAGTTACATCAGTGAAGGACATTCGGTTAGCAGCCCAAGCGCTCTCATCAAACGGAATGCATTTTAAGGATACTTTCCTTCACTCATCCAAATACTTACGGACGCGGAAGGAGCCTGGGGGGCACATTGGTTAAAGTGCTTAGCTGCAAATGGAAAGGTGGGTGGTTCAAATGCACCATCTGCTCCATAGGAGAAAGGTGAGGTAGTCTACTTCTGCATAGGTAACGCCTTTGGGAAGGCTCTAGAAAGTTCTACTCGAACCTCAGTGCTGCTTTGAGTCAGAACTGACTTGACAGCCATGGGTTTTACGGAATGTATGCCAGGAACGAAAAGTGGTGGGTATAAACGAACGGGGGTGTCTGCTGCTCTTTCTAAGAAGCTTTTGGGTCAAGCGCAGAAATGAATATGAGAGCATTTTAAGAGGACGGCAAGGAGAGGTGTCTTCATCGAAACAAGTGGTGTTGAAGTGATGCAGGAGCTGGAGAACTCTCCCGATAAAGGGCCAGAGGGTGACCATGTAGGCATTCACGTCACATGGTCTTTGTTGGA
Organism: Tenrec ecaudatus; assembly: GCF_050624435.1. NCBI lineage: Eukaryota > Metazoa > Chordata > Mammalia > Afrosoricida > Tenrecidae > Tenrec > Tenrec ecaudatus. Next base: position 97,962,752 of record NC_134545.1, read on the forward strand.
ACAGTTCCACTTGATAGCCTGAAATCATCTGGCAGAAACAACACAGGGAGCAATGAGCGTGGCTGACTCACTGTCCATGCAAAAACCAGTGGCTTAAAGGCCACAGTTTGAGGAGGCCTGGCCTCAAAGCAAAGCCAGAGCCAGTGGGAGGAAAAGCAATGCCCAGGGCAGAGGGAATAGCATGTGCTCAATCAGGGAACATACTGCCCCCTGGCGGCTAACACAAGGCTCAGGATATAGATCATCAGCATACATGCAGAAACTGCCTGGCAGAAGACAAGCGGGGAGAGGTGGGAGGGAGAAGCAGACACAGGTCATGAAGGGCCTGACAAGCCACATGAGGTGTCTGAATGGACCAAGCCATTCTCGAAGCCATTGGAAACCAAGGAGAGGCCTCACTGCACAGACTAGCTTTTCAAAAGGAGCTGGTGGTACCCGGCTATCAAAAGATATTGTGTCTGGGGTCTTAAAGGCTTGACGTTAACTAAGTGGCCATCTAGCAGAGAAACAACAAGCTCACATGGAAGAAGCAAACCAACCTGTGTGATCATGAGGTGTCGACAGAATCAGCTAAGAGGTACCAGAAGACCCAAAACAAACCAACAAAACGCACTCTTGAGAACAAGAGCAGTTGGAACAGCGACCCCAAATCCATCTGCAGACATCAGGACATCGCCTCAGAGAAGGGTCACAAGGAAGGGATGAAAGACACAATATTCCTCTGGTTCTTTGAGGCTTCCTCACCCCCCACTATCATGACCCCAGTCCTGCCTTTCAGTTCTGGATAGACCGGAGCATGCACACAGGCACAGGTAAGAGCTCACGACACACGGAATCCAGGTCAGACAAACTCCTCAGGTGCAGAAATGGGTATAGCAATACCAGGAGGGTAGGGGTAAGGTGAGAGGAGGGGAGGAAGTAGGAACTGATCGCAATGATAGACACATAATCCTCTCCCCGCACACAAGGAGATGAACAACAGAAACGTGGTTGAAGGGAGACAGTGGTCGGTATAAGACATGAAAACAATAATTTATAATTTATCAAGGGGTCAGGAAGGTGGAGGGGAGCTGACACTAAGGGCTCACATAGAAAGGAAATGTTTAGGAAATGATGATGCAGCATATGTACAAATATGCTTGGTACGATTGATGCGTGGATGGTTGTAAGAGCTGTGAGAGTCTCCAATAAAATGATAAAAAAGAAGGTGGCTGTAACTGCAGTCAGGAGTGGATGAGAGGGCAGCGAGCGGACAGCTAGCTTAGCAGCCGCTGCAGGTCTCCAGAGGGCTGCCGCCGATGGCGTGGCCTGCCAGCAGCAGCAGTGCAAACGGAAACCAGGAGACAGATGTGAAAGCGCTTGAAGAGTGGCCGGCCATCAGCAACGTTTTTTGCATGGTCAGATGCTGGAAGGGGCAAGAAGGGCCCAGGCTGACTCTTGGGCTCCCAAGTTGGATCATTAAGATGATGGGACAATGGCCCTCCCTGAGTCAGCGCCAACTGGAGCAGCTCGTTTATGAGAGGACAGGTGAGCGCAGCCATCGGGGCTGGGGATGCTGGGAAGGTCCTGCAGCACAAGGTGAGAATTACTGGGCTCATGCAGGGCGGCGTCAGGTGAGCACAAAAAAGGCAGCAGGTGAAGCCTGGGGCCAGAAAGGCGGGTGGAAGACCGGGAGCAGGTGGTGAACATGAAGCCACCAGAAAGGAGAGCGGGAGTGTGGATCGGCAGGCGCGTGTGGAGAGAACTACTAGATTCAGAGAGCAACAGAATGTCTTCCACAACCACAGATGGGAGGAAAGGGACCAGCTGCAGGAGCACACGCTACGGCAGGAAGTGGAGAGAGCCTTCTTGTTTTGTTTTTTTCTGAGACGACATCACCATCTTTGAAGAGTAAGTGGAAAAGTAATGGGGTGGCCAGAAGTGCGGCGACTCACGGAAGGCTTGGAACAGATGTTGGCAAGGGGTAGGGGAGGCCCTGGTCACGGACACGAGGGAGGGCTCAGATTTACAGCCACGCCAATATAGTGGGTGGTGGGGATTTCGTTAGCGACACTCAGCAGCGTGGCTATCTGTGAGGCCCAGAGAAGAAGCTATTTGGATTCACTGTGAGTACAGGCTCTGCCAGGGGCAGACTGAGACGGCTTAGCTAACTCACGGAGGAAGAGGCCCAGGAGTGGGTCCCATCATCACAAACATCTTACCGACCTTTAAAGAAAAACCACTGTGCACGCATAAGACTTGGAAAGCTAGGAACAGACTAAACCCAATCATCCTTTCAGAGATGGCTTCCACCGATGTTCAAGGAATATAAACTTTGATTTTAGAAGTCATGATAGACACTTAAAAAGACTTCTAAAAAGTCAAACTAAGATAGAAATTGTAAATATATATATACATTTTCCAAACAGTAACTGCATTTAAGTCCGAATCCTGAGACACAGTGAGTCCTCAGTGTATACCTCTGAAACTGCTCCTGTAACTGATCAGCAACTTTCAATTTGTCCAGTAAATTCTGAATTTCAGTTTTCTGGCGATTAATGATTTCCTTATATTTTGATAATTCATCTTCTGTTCTTAATCGTTCATCTTCTAGACATTTCACCTATGAAATAATCATGACCAAGTTAAAGTACAAGCAGTAGCTTCTCAATCCCCTGTAAACTAGTGTAACACAGTAATAATCTGAGTTCTGAATCAGTATTCGATGATCTAAAGAACACACAATGATGAGAAGCTAAAATTCCTCGGCCAAATGGATGGACACAGTGGCTGCAGCTACGGGCTCAGGCATAGAAGCCAGGCCTGGGCAGTGTCTCATTCTGTCACAGAGAGGGCCACTGAGCCAGTACCTAACAGCGACACAGCGGCCTGAGTGTGCAGCTCAGCGCTCTCATGCTTTAGCCATGGCAGTTAGAGCATGTCCCACCCACCTCAAAAGAACTGGCCTGGAAAAGAGACAGGGAAGTACATAGCATTCCCTGTGATCGTTCTGGACAGGTGTGAATTATCTGAAATTCAGAGAGGTCCTTTAAAAGCCCGAGTTTGAAGTAAATGCATGATACACACTGATCCCACGTTTCAGAGTCATCCAGCAAACCACCCAAGGGGGAAAATGGAGCACTAAGAATACTGGCTCCAAAACAGAAGAAAATGTACAATCGATTGTGGTGTTAATGTGGTACAACTCTCTTGAGTAAACTTAAAGCATTCAATTGTATGGTATGTGCCACTGAAGCTACTAAACTAAACAAAACCCCCTCACTTCCCTCAAGTCAATTCTGGCTCACGAAGACAGGGTGGGACTGCCCCCTTTAAGACATTAAATCTTTACAGGAGTAGACAGCCTCATCTTTATATCTAGGAGAGGCGGGCGAGTTCGAACCACTGGCCTTGTGGTTAGCAGCTCATTTCTCTGTCACCAGGGCTCCCGTTCAGTCATGGTCTTATATTAAAAAGGCTAAACAATAAAGACGATAAACACTGGATAGATTGTTAGAAATTAAAACTGTATCCACCTAAGGCTGTTAAACATACCCAGGAGAAATACAGTCTTCCTATTGTTTTTCTGACATCCACTGGTCTAAGGCCCAACTATCTTACACTGATGCTGAGGAGCCTCCCTGTAGATCCGAGGCCCAGGCTTAAGTTAAAGACAGCCAATGTGCTCTGACCCAGGTATGCTCGGCAAACACGTGGCCGAGATGGAAACTGAGGACGTTTCACTCCACAAGAATGCGTGTTGTTGCTGTTCGAATCCTCTGAGCTGTTTCACTTTGGAAAACTGGCATATAAACCTCGTTTCCTCTCCATTAAACACCATCCGAATGAAACGCAGTATTTACCCCGTGGCTGGCACCACAGCTACTGACTGGATTACCTTTGTCCTCAGCGTCCACAGCTCATCCGTGCCCTCCTTCCATGCTCTCTTCAGGTCTTCCAGTTCCTTTATTTTGGCATGATGCATCTTGGAGCAGGGTTAGGAGGAAGCACAATCATGAAGCACTAAGCCAAGTATAACATGTATCGTCCTTAGAACACACGACAACAAATGCATCTAGGAAGCAGTACTCCCCATCTGCATATAAGAACTACTCACCTCTAGCTGGTCAGATTTTTCTTGCATTTGTTTTTCAAGTTCTCCTTTTGTGACTCTGAGCTTTGCATCAAGCTCGTTCGATTTAATTTCTTCGGACTCCTAATGAAATGAATGGTGTCGTTTTAAGGTTTTATACTTTGAAAAGTGAAGAAGGCGGGGCACCTCCACTGGTCTGTGAAGCCCAGAGGGCGTGTCAGGTATGGAAAGACAAGCGCCCCAAAAGCAGAGCATGACTTCAGTTTGGTGTGGACGGGGAGGGTAACAAACTCGAGTCACGTAATACAATGTGGTTTGGCTGATTGTGGCCAGTTCTACATTTCCTGGTACTCTTTCATTCTTCTGCCAGTTTGAGGTTTGCATTTGGCTGAAAACTTTTCTAACGGGCTCTCTATTGAAGCTGCATATGCTTCCACATAGCAAATCACCTGGTTTACTTAACTGCCCTACTACATCCAGTCTACACCTCACACCTTGCAAACTTTCACGAGGCAAGCCTGCTGCTGATGGGTAGCATCAGTAAGATGTCTTTTTGAAAAGAGAGAAGCTGATACTAAGGGCTCAAGCAGAAAGCAAATGTTTTGAGAATGATGATGGCAACAAATGTACAAACGTGCTTGATACAATGGACGGATGGATGGATTGTGATAAGACTTGTACGAGCCCCCAATAAAATGATTTAATTAAGAAAAAGAAAAGAGAAGAGCAGCGCACCTGATAGGTTTTAATCATGTCCTGGCAGTTTTTTCTTATCTGTTCTGCTTCTTCCTTGGCTTGGGTTAACTTTGTTGTCGTTTCTCGGAGTTTATCTTTGGTTTCCTGCATTGACATGAAAACACTGGTCACAGGGTGTGGGAAGAGTGCTGGTCCTAGCACTGTCCTTGAGGGGTCTGATACAATCCAAGTACTACTATTTGATTTCTGCCCAAAACTTGAAAATTCAGTCTGCAGTTAATTAATAGCCATTAAAGTTTAATCTATAAATTGGAAGCAAATTTCTAAAAGTTATTCACTTTCATCTCTGCCAAGACAAGAAAAGTAAAGCATTAATGCTTAGCACATACATTTAAAAGAAACCCTTTGGTTTCTAAGTGTGGTAACGATTCTAATTGCCGTAATTTGGTTTCCGTTCCTAACTAGTCTCTGAATAGAGCCATTCGGAAGGCTTGCAGAAACGCTCGTGAAACCCAAGGACTTCCCTGGGGTTTTCCTTCAGACTTACCTGCTCTGATTCTTTCTGACCACCTGGCAGTTACGCTCCTTCCTCTCACTCAGCACCTCACAATGTCCGCCATCCCTTTCCCTTCCACCTCCTCCAGGGAGTCCTCCTTCCTTCCCGCCCTTGCCCTGCAGCAGCTGCTCCACAAGCCCCCTTCAGAGAACCCATGGGCCTCACGGTGCAGGCTAGCAGCCGGGTTGCAAAGGAGAATTTCGTGATCACTGCCTCCTAGTGGCTTTCCCTGCTTATCCCTTCCAGACAGAGGTAGATGCTGCTACCCTGCCTTCCCAGACAGCAGCCAGGGCACCGCCCCACGACTTAGGTTTCCTCCATTAAGCAGACACTTCTCAACCGTTTTCTCCTTCTGTCCGCACCTTTCTTTAAATGACTGCAGCTGAGCTCAGGGGGGTGGCTCTTCCTGGTGGCTCTTTCCCTGTCTCTGTAGTTTCTTTAGAGACACCTGCATCTTGTCCGCTGCGGTCTCTTTCTCCAAAAACCGAGCTCACTAAGGTTAATGGGGCCTCTAGGGAGCCTATGAGTCTGAGACTCTTGTTTACAAGAGTAGAAAGCCGCAGCTGGTGGGTCTGAACAGCCGACCCTTGCAGATCACAACGGCCCACTGTGTAAGCGCCACACCACCAAGGCTCTTGGGATCTGTCTCCTCAGTTCAGGGCAAGGACTCTGCTGCGTTCCTCTCTGCGCCACTTTGTTTCCTTCTCTCAAGGGCCACTGTCTTGCGCTGTGTATCTACTATGTCTGGGCACCTTTGTCTGTTCTGCTGTCTCCGGTTCCCAAGGGCGAGGGCAAACCTGGTCCCTGTCACTCCACGAAGCAGGGCCATATCACAACTACACATGCATCCTTGTATCCGGAGGCTGACACTGCCGCCCACTAGCCACGTGCAGAAAACAGGCCACCCAGATCCCATCCCTCGACCTTCGCAGAAAGTGCTAGGTTTCCTCTGGCTTTTCTTCCTCCACATCACCTGATACAGTACTGTGTCCACACAGAGGCCTCCTACCCTCCCTGATAATAGCAAATGTAAATATAAGGGCACGATGAGCCCTGCTGACTAAGAATTAGTTCACATGGCACCCTATCAGTATGGTTTCACACAGTATCATCGAGTCTGTTTCTAAAAACAAGGCTACTGATCATTTCTATAGCCTTTCCCCCCTTCTGGCTTAAGTCCTATTTCGGGGTTGCTCTTTTTCTCCATAGTCCAACACCCTCAGAATTTGATGACCTCTAATGCAAGCTCATTTAGGGCTTGAATTTATGGCATCAGATTCTAGCTTTGATTTTGCTTTATTTTTCCATTGTTTCTGACAGTCAACAAACAGATCAGCGGTTCTCAACCTGTAGGTTGCGACCCCTTTGGGGGTTGCAAGACCCTTTCACAGGGGTCGCCTAAGACCATCGGAAAACACATTATTTCTGATGGTCTTAGGAACCGAGACACCGCTCCTCTATCCGTCTCCAGGCGGGTCCGCCCACAGGCAGATTCACCCACCTATGAGTGCCTGGCGTGAGTGAAGACTGTGACTGAAGCTACACCCTGCTTCAAGACAATGTTTCATTTATTTGTTATTAGAAATAAGTATTTCACACTATAGACTTACATATTGTTTGTGGTGAATCACTATGCATTAATTATGTTCAAGTTCTAACAATGAAAATACATTCTGCATATCAGATATTTACATGACCATTCATAACAGTAGCAAAATGAGTGATGAAGTAGCAACAAAAATAACTTTAAGGTTGGGGGTGGTCGCCACAACAAGAGGAACTGTATGAAAGGGTCTTGGCCTTAGGAAGGTGCAATAGACACAGTATCAAGGGGATCCAAGTCATAACAAATACATAAGGAAAATTATTCTAGCCTTAAAATCTTAATTATCTTCAAAATGGAAATAATATTTATTATAAGAATCATAGCATCTTTGATAATTTAAATTTTTCTCAGTTTTCTTTTGGTAGTGTTTAGATTCTGCCCTCTCCATTGGTGTCCTGCCCTGCCCCCCACCAAGACCATGTTTAATATAAAATGTAACATTAAAAGTGCTGAAAGAACCAGGATAATTTGGGGTTGTAAATGATAAAATATAACATTCCAACAAATTTGAAATATGAAGCACCCAAGGAAGTATTCTTTTTACAAACACCAAATATCCTGGCGCAGGCTGTTTGCCTCATCAACTGCTGCCACATTTGTTCTTAAAACTGAGTCTAAGAAAGGTTTGATTGATTGCTGTCACCTACCTTGTGTGAATCCATTTCAACTTTCAATTTGTTCTGGGCCCATTTTACTTTGATGAGGTGCGAGTTGATATCTTCTTTTAATTTGTCCAACTCTCTGATGAGTCTAGTTGTTTCACCTTCCTAAAATAACAGCACCAGGTCATATTTTTCACGTAAACAATCCACCAGTTACGTACGTTGTCCTCCAACATGACGGTCCCCCAGGGGCTGTGCCAGGTGGCCCCCACCTGATCTTGCACAGCGGGCTGCAGGTCTTAGTCTTAAATACAAGCTAACAGAGAACCGCGGTATTTCACCACACGAAAATGACAGAAAATTCCATTTTCTGTGTCTACAGATGAACTTTTATTAGACAGTAATCCCCCTCACTGGTGGGCGTACAAATTAGCGACGGCTGCTTTCCAGGCACAGTGGAGGAGGGGGGGGACTGCAGCACCGACGACCCTAAGCCTGCAAAGCCTAGTGAGTGGGTCTCCTCTGGCCCTTTACCTTTGTCCAGAGGCCCTTACTTTCTTCCCCGTCCTACGACGTTTGCACCTCACAGTGACAAGCCTGCGGGGAAACTGCATCAATTCTCGACACGGCTGCTTGCTTGCTTATTTTCTGGTTTAAGACGATGCCTGTTCTAAGCCACCCTCCAACTAAGAGTAATTCCAAGTTTGTGAAGATAATTTTGGAGAAATTTCTCCAATCCCTTTTCTTCCATTTAGTAATTAATTGAAAGACATCTTTCTTGCAAAAAAAATTGAATCTCTACTTTTCTATTTACTCCATTACATTCCTTCCAAATCACAGAGAGCCTAAAATTCACTTTGAAATGACATGAAACTGATTCAAAGTTCAAATTATAAGAGGGCAGTGAATTAGCCCATCAAATTAATAGACGTAAAGATGGCCTGCATTTGTATTTTAGCTAACTGGCTGTGTGAGCATATGCCTAGCTCTATATTTCTTCCCAAAGGGCTGACAGTAAAGGTGAGAGATGAACAAAATTTGCTTTGTCAGAATTCTTGAGAACATTTCCAAATGAAAACTTAACAACGAAAAACTACCACTTATCACGTAAAAGTGATACTGCAGTAAGAACATGACCATGCCCCACCAGGCTGCTTCTACTCCCTGGGCCGCTGAGTCGCTCAGTAACTATCTGAGTCATGGCCAGCCTCCAAGGGCATGTTTTTCTGTAAGAAAGATATCAAAGTGTTCCTACAGTACGCTTTTTCATTGAGATACTACTCAAAGTATATTTCCAGCTAAAGCATCCTTAACATTTGACACCACTAGGCCCACAGTTTACCACAATAAAGTCTCCCTGTAAAGAAAAATCTCCTTCCTCCTACAAATTTATATCAAAAGCTTTAAAAGGGCTCTCCATCAAAGTGAACTAAGAAGCAGTACATGTCGATACCTTCATCCACTCCCACCCCAACCTCTCTGGCAGGCATTTAAGATTGAAACATACCAACTACATACATGCATATTAAGTTTGTCAAGGTATCAGGATGCCGACCACATTCACATTCTTCAGAAGGAAGCTACTCTAGGAACACAACGCTGTCATGCTTCACCAGGCTGTGTTGTGGTGATCGATTAAACAGGACACACAGAGAGGACATGTCAACACTGGGCAGAAACGGCACAAGGTATACCTTCGTCTCATACAGCTGGTGCAGCCTTCCTTTTTCCTGAGAAAGCTGCTTGATTTTGTTAGTGTTTTTCTCACATTCCTTATTTGCATCTCTAAGTTTCCTCTCAAGTAGCTCTTTTTCCTTTCGGAGGTCTAAAGATTCCTTCTCACCTCGGACGTACTTCATTACCATTGCCTCTTTTTCCTGGCGGGCCTCTTCACATTTTTTGCTGGCCTTTGGGAAAAAATGTTAGTCAGAATTAATGACATCGTACTTTTCAAACAATAACAAACTGAGGTAAGCTTTTCCCAGGATCTTCCAAATGTGTCTTTTGGTCGTCACACTGCATTTCCGGGATGACGTGCCCACGCAATTTGAAAATAACATGGAAAACACTGACGTTACAGGACAAAGCAATGCATTAAGCCATAACTCAGTCTCATCCAGGTGCGCAGCCAGCTTTCATTCAGCAGACGTATTTGGTCCTTTCTGTGACTTCCCCCATTGATATGCTGGGTCCAGTCAGACCCTGATCCCCCAGTCAGTCCACGGGGACAGTGAGAGATGAGGTCTCGAGCCCAGTCAGGTCAGGAGTTAGAATTGAGACCTCTTATCCTACCCACACAAATAACGGCCACTAGGGTCCAACGTGCTCCACCTTCAGTGCGAGGGTGGGCGCCATCAAGTCCCTCTCTGGAATAAATGCAACTAACAAGGTGCATCTGGTCCACCTGGCCCAAGAGGAGTGGTAAATCTTCACAGTTCTGAAAACGATAATCGCCGCTCAAGCTGCCTTGAAGTGTGAGGTTCAAATCCATTCTCCCAGTCTGGCCTGAGAAAGGGGGAAATGTCAACCTGTACAATTAGACTGGGGAGTCCATGTGTAGACTGGGTGGGGACATGGGTGTTTGCACTGGCCTGTGCTGGGATTGTATGCAGCAAAGGATGGGATGGAAAGAGACGAGGCGGGGACTCCTTTCCTTGTGCATTCTACATGCATCCGTCATTAATTTCAGTTGCTCTTAATAAGCGCGTATTTATGTAGTGGTTTAGCATGTTCAGAATGGCTAACTTTTATAGGAGAGTAAAGCTATTGCTCTTAATACACCAATGACGTCCCAAATGCTATACCAGGGCTACTTTATTTTAATAGACAAGAAAAATCACGACAGTATCAAGCTAAGAATGACAAGATGTGAAAAAACACCTGTTCCATCCGATGGGCCATCTCTTTATGTAATTGCTGGATTGCATTTTTGGCGGCAATGTCTTGAGCTACGAGTTTATCTTTGGAAGCTTTAACTTCTTTATTCAGTTCCTCTGTTCTTGATTCCAACTGTAAAGAAAGTGAATTCCATATTACCTTTAGGTGTGGCACGGGAACCACTAGCACCTCAGAGGAGGACAGAAAACACAAACACGAGGGAAGCCGAGCAGGCAAACCAACATTCAAGGTTGGCAACATCCCTCTAGCCACTGGGATCAAGTTTTTATCCAGCAGAAGCAATCCTGATCAAGTACGGTGCGTATGGAAGCTCTAGCCAGTCACTAAAGAAATAATCAAAAGAACAGTGAAAGAAAAAGCCATCAGAGAAAGGAGCACGTTGCATTATAAAATATTCACTTAACACCCAAAAGAAAGCAGAAAAAGAACAGAGCAGCCATAGACAAACAATCGAGAGACTCCTGCCACCCCAGAATTTTAGTCGGAAGTGTCATTTTCTAAGTGCTAGCAAAAGAAGAAACAATTCAATTTTCAGTTTCTTCTGGAGACAGAAAAATCACTAACAAGCTGCTGAAAGGAGCAGGTGTGGTCCCTCTGTCTGTTGAGGGTAGCACCTGACTGACCACCAAAATAGTGACTCGGCCCTTTCGGAGGTTTCTGAGCACCGTGCAGTTCAAAGACTGATTTACATGGACTGCATGGCATCTGAAGCACATAAAACTCAGGATTTAAGGCCAAAGGATTTTTACAACTATAGTCACATGGCAACTGTGTAAAAGTGTATTACTTATGCCAAGGCATAAACAAGTGGAACTTCTGGTTATTACAACATGTTGACTTTGACTGGTATTGTGCAATTTCCTGTGATAGGTGTGGAGCACAAGGAAAGACGCCGGAGGCCAACCGTTTCTTTCTCATCCACAGGAGAAGCTACGGAGCAGCTGAGCTTTGCTCCTGGTCTATGTATCCACTTGTTGCTCCACGCAGAACAGTGAGAGGCACCAAAGAGGGAGTATGAGAGAAAGAGAGAGAAGGAGGCGGGGAGCAGAGAGAAGAGACACAGAAAGAAAGGCAAGAAAACGAGATAAGCTAGGGAAAATAGCTAGGCATATCAAATGACGAGCCAATCTTCGCAGTATAAAACTCAGGCCATCGAATCAATTCCAATTCACAGCTATCCTACAGGACCCTAAAGTAAGGTTTCCAGATTTTAACATTGGTAAAGCGGGACACCATTGATAAAACTCATATCCTGGCGAAATAGCCACATGGCAGCCAAAAACCGTATACCCTAGCTTGTCATGAATTCTTTCCAAAAATGAGAGGACTTTTTAAAAACGTTGTAGGATGCGGGAAAAATTGTTCAAAAGCGGGAGTTGGGTCACCTTGTCCTAAAGCAGAACTGCCCCTGGGGTCCCCGAGGCTGGGAATCTTTCTAGAGCAGTAGGCCTCATCTTTTTCCTGGGGAGCAGCTGGTGGCTTCAAACTGCTGCTCTTGTGGGTTGCAGTCCCTCACACAGCCCGCCCATGGGACAATTCTAATGTCAGCTATAAACTTGTAAAGTATGTTGCTCCTTCCCTTCACTTGCACAAGTAGTTTGTCAAATCAACTTGCCTTCTACTCCCAGATGTCTACAATACAAAATACAATCACATAGATCACTTAAAAACGTGGGTTTGTTTTGAAAATTTGAACACTCTTTTCCACTCTACAGAAAAGACTGCTTTAAGTATTAAGTCATTCTCTGTACTTAATGTCCATAATTAAACTTCCAAAAGTTTAATTTTTATACAACTCATCAGGGAGCATTTATCTTATAAATTAAAATAAGGATATCAAGGAGTTGCCATTTTTTTACCTGTTTAATTGTGTTCACATGCTGCTTCTCTGTTTCTGTTCTTTTTTTAAGTTCTTCTCTCAAATTGTCTTTTTCTGAGCAAATATCTAAAATGAGCTCTTGATGCCTCTTGTTTTCTTTAATTAATCTAAAATGTGAAAAGGGCAGAACAGGTAAAATATAAGTAAAGATGGGGCTGAGATGTGGAATAGAATCCATCTGCATATTAGGAAGTAGAGAGCAGTGATTAATAAGTCGACATTCCGAGGTCATCTTTTTAAGTTACACATTTTACTTTGCCTAAGATTCTCTGGCAAATAAGATTATCATCATTTTCTTGGTAAATTGTGTATTTCATGAAATGAACTCAGATAACGGCAATGACGCCCGTTTAAGTACATGCTTCTGGGAACCTCAACTATGCATCTCCCTCTTCAGATCAGCAATCCTAAACCGGAAGGAAGCGAGTGCGTGTCTCAGGGACTCGTGATGCACACTTTGGTGGTCAGTTCCCTGAGGTGCAGGGAAGTGGGGCTGCTACCATCGGTATCAAATGGGTCAAGAACCCCGAACTCCCTGCCACGAAGTCAATCCTGACTCCTAACAACCCTGTAGACCTAAGGGTTTCCGGGGCTTACTGTACATCGTCATGATTAAGGCTTTTCCTGTCTCACTTTGTTGTTGTTGTTGATTTTTTGTATGAAATCCAGGATAGGTAGCTGAATTAATGGCTTCCTGGGGGCATGGCCAGGGAGGGCGTGAGAAATCGGAAGCCAGTGGTGATGCATCCAAGAACGAAGAAAATGTTCTGAAACTGAGGGTGGAGATGATTGGGCAATTCTTCTCGAGGTGATTTAACTACTGAATTCTATGATGTGTGAATTATGTGCCAGTGAAGCTGTTGAAAAAATAACAAATACTGCATTTTAATGACTTCTCATTTGTCTGAATGTCTTAATTTTCATTAGATCCTTCTACATTCTTTCAAAACTGAAAAATTTGACTTGTCTTTATGTAGATTTCTCGATCTTTGATGAATTTATACTATTTAACATTAAGATTTTCCCTTGATATGTAGACATTAAGTAGCTAGGCAAACTTGATAATTACTTGATTATTTAGCAAATTCATATTTATCGATCAACCACTCTGTCAACAGTTCAACTGTGGTTTTCCTTGAAAGGATCCCATCTCTAACACCGGAGGGGAATCAGACACTTACTTCTTTATGGTGCGTTCCTGCTGCAAATACTTCTCTTGCACACATTTCTCAAACAGCACTAGCGCATGCTCCCCCTTATTCAGTCCATTCGGCACGTGGTGTTCATCTGCCAACGCCGTAGATAAGAGCTCGCATTCAATTTCTTCCAACAAATCCTCTGACGGTGAAACAGTCTTTATTTGTGAAAGAAGTTTCTTGGTAGACTCTGTGTCATAGGGGCTTTGGGGACTAGCTGCTTCTGTAAAGGTAGATGACCTTAATTCCTCCAAGATTTGTGTTACTGTCTGCACTTCTTCACTGGATTTGGAAACCTGCTTTGGAGAATCCGCATCGGGAAAACCAGCAGTTTGTTCCAATGTTTCTGGGCATCGGTCTGTCTGAGCACAAGAATCCTCCCCTCCATCATGACCTGGACTGGAATTCTCCTGCACTTCTGCTGCATTACTGTGTTCATGAGGCTGGCACGCAGTTGGCTCAATGCTTGCTGACGATGGATTCAACTCTTCTTCTAAGCTGCTGCTTACATCACCAGAAACCAGACTGCAGGCGACTTCCTCTACTTCCGATGTCTGCCCAGTGTTCTTGTCACCGGAAGTGCAGGCTGGGTGCTCCGTTTCTGACATACTCACGGGCACCAGTTCACTCTGAACTTCTTCAAATCTGCTCCTGGTCTGCGTTGTACATCTAAGAATGTCAAAACATTACAGTTACTGGTTGGCTTTAACCCAGACTCTCTAGAGATGGTATGCATGTACTATATGATGTGAACAACTGAAAGTCACACATCTCACCACTAGCAATCCCTTAAAAGCCTTTATTTGGGGAAAAAGAACAAAGAATTAGACAACCAGCCCAAGTGTGCTACAGTCAGGGGGCCATTCTCTCTCCTCCCTGCAAGAAACACAGTGCCACTTGTCGATGCCAACTGCAGCGTGGCATTCCTGATCAGCCCAATCACAGGCCCGGTGAGGAATCACCCTAGGAACTCGCTAGAAGATGAACACCACAGAGGCTCCCCCGAATTCTACCTAAGAAACTGCAAGAAAATGAGGAAATAGATAAGAGTGAGGCTAGAAAAGAAACTGCACAGCAAGAGAATATAATCAGTGCACATAAGACATCATAAAAATATACTACAGAAATTAAAGTAAACAGGAGCGGACCCAACTACCTACAGCCCAGAGAGCGGCAGCTGTGACTGGTCTCTGAGAGGAATTTGTGTTTTAGGCAGGCAGTGTGATCCTGGGGAAGCAGCGTGGGGATATTCAAACATTCCTATGGAGAACACACAGAATCAAATGGACCTCCTGGGCTTTAGACCTACGTCATGAAAGCAACATTAAAAAAGAAAACCATTCAACAAGGTTAGAATACACTCTATTTCTCTCTTGTTCAGGAGCGTCACCATTCTAGCCATTATATAAAAATTAGCCACCTTCTCAAGCAATCTTGGGATAAATGTAAGACAGTGCATCAATCTTAATGGAAAAAGCAGCTTTTGCTGGTCTCGTCAGCCACCAACCAGGCATGCACAGCATGGCGCATTGCCACTCACATGCGACCGGAATGTCAAAGATGGGCAGGTGATAGTTGCACAGAAACATGACAAATTGTTCCAGGTGTGAAGTATATTTAGACAAAACATAAAGATTATATTTTTAAAAGATTATATTTCTAAATAACAGAAAATATGATGGTATGTCTCTGCCAGTCAGATGGAGGGAAGGCAAGGTGGGAAAACAATGGGCAAAGGAGACTGAAGACTGGTCTGGGTAAATTTTGTTAAGAAAGACCTACTGACAGATTTTGAGAATGATATGGAGCTTCTAACACACAGTATTCCAAATTTGTGCCACCTCTGTAGTGATCGTGAGTAAGGGGAGAATGCCCATCTCTGGAACTCTTTTCTGGAGTAGAAAGCCTCATCTTTTTTCTTGAGGTGTGGCTAGTGGTTTCGCACAAAAGTGATATTATTCACCGAAATGCTGAAAATGAGAGGAATGATTGCTTATTAAAGACCCCACCCTCCTAGTTTCTATACTGCCCACTAATTTAGACTGTACCTGAGGACTCTGCACTCCCTGTTGGTGCAAGCACGCACACTGCATTACGGTCCCCCGCACTCGCATGAGAAGCTTGGAACAGACAGACATTACAAGGAAAACGCCTGACAAGTTCGTTGTCCCTCCACACGCAAACCAATCCCTCGCTACACTGAGCCGTCTCCGACACCGCAGCTCCGGGCTGCGGTCCTTCTGGAGCCCAGCAGCACACTGTCCCCTGCGGAGCCCCAGGGAGCACAACCAGCCACCTGCCAGCAGCTCACTGAGCAGCCAAGGCGAACACTGCATCTGACCGGCACTGGCTTGACTGTACTCTTAGGGCAAAGGAAAGTAATTCCCACATAGGACGGTGGCCAGCTACATTATCTTCTACCATTTCAAGATACATTTTATGAATCCATTGCTATCCAATTTAAAACCTTACCAATTTAGAAATGAACGTAAAAAATATTGAAGGGAAATGTTTGTTTTTTTAAGTAGAGCTAGTTAACGCTATACTAGTCAATGCAGAAGTTGCTTAAGAGCTAGGAAAATGTAGTGGATAGCAGATAAAGAGTCTCGATAAAGGCAGGACTGCTGTGCTTGCTACGGCGGCACACTCTAAACTGGAACGACACAGAGAAGACTCGCAGGCTCCACATGTGTGTCTGATGCTTGATTATTGGCTGGTTAGTTTGCTGCGGCACTAATGTCGTGGGTCATGTGGGAGTTCAACTTTGTCCTAAGATGACTGCCCGAGTGGGGGCCTACTTACCTCTAGTCCCAATACAAGAACCGTAAGTCCTGATAAACATGGCCCGGCTCAATACTCGCTTTCATGAGCTGATCACTGGAGATAAGGGTGCCACAAGTATGGTGAAGAGAGCAGATGGTGTCCAGCTACAACCAGAAGAATAGTGTCGCTGCTCTGAGAGGCTTGTAATCAAACAAGCAGCCAACTAAGCAAGGAGGCAACTCAGTCTAAGTGCACACAGAAACCACACCGGCTTGGTGATGCACAGGAGACAAGTGCACAATTCAAACAGGACAAAGGGAAAACGGTCAGAGCTTAAACTGTGGACACCCAATTTGTGGAGGGCAGTGAGAGCCCCAAACCCATCTGCAGAGTGTTTAGTCTGCAGGTTCAGCCACTGGCAGTGCCCCTGGCCACAGGTGAAGGTCTAGAACAGCCTTACTATCAAACATAGATTATTGTAATCCTGATTAGGCAGATAAAACTTGACAGTGGGCTGTGTGACCACCCTCTAGAGCCAACCTGAATTTGTTCCAGGTGCAAGGATCTCTTTCTTGATCCAGGCCTTTTGGATACAGATGGAAGTCCTTTCTTTCCTGCCCATTGTGGTACCGTTATCTCTATCTTGCTATCGTTTGTCCTTACACTTCATTTAGTTTTTGTTCTTTCTCATTTCTATTGGGTTTAACCATTTACGAAGAACAGGAGTGGAATACAGATAATAACTGATACAAGGATTTGTGGAGGTATAGGGTAGGTGAGGGAGATGGGGTGAGCGAGGTATAGGGTACGTGAGGGAGATGGGGTGAGCGAGGTATAGGGTGGGTGAGGGAGCTTGGGTGAGTGAAGGTAGGGTGGGTGAGGGAGATGGGGTGAGAGAGTAGAGTGGGTGAGGGAGATTGGGTGAGTGAAAGGTAGGGTGGGTGAGGGAGATGGGGTGAGTGAGGTATAGGGTGGGTGAGGCAAATGGGGTGAGTGAGGGTAGGGTGGGTGAAGGAGATGGGTGAGTGAGGGGATTTGGGGAGTAAACAGTGAGGGCAGGAGGGGGGAGCACTAGATTACACAGTTCATTGTTAAGGTAATGTAGTCATGGGGGGTTAAAAGAAATTGGTAATAACTACAATTCTTTTTGACATGACTGAACAACTGAATTGTATGATGTGGATTATGCGCCAATAAAACTAAAAAAAAAAGTTACATCATGAAACTTGCAAAACAACTTTAAAACAAGGGGGAGGGGGGTAGATTGCAAAGGCACTCCAAATGGTGACTACAGTGAAGGCAGAAAGAGAAGCTCACCATGAACTTGAAGGTGCTTACCTATTTGGGTGTTAGGCTTTGTCAATGGGAAAGCACTAAGCAGCCACTGGCGACTATCAGTTCACCCAGCTTTCAGGTACTCAGAGATCAGTCCTCCAATGGTCACTTTCACTCCTAGGATTTGATGACTTGAACCAACAGCTCTTAGTTGATGCTTCTATTTTATAAGTCTTGGGTTCTTGAGTTACAGATAGCAATTTATCCACCTCCTCTTGGGAAATTCCTCAGTAAACCAGTTGTACTTCTTTTCCAATTTCATCTCTCAACACATTCCTAAAATTGTCACTATTTCACTATACCAGTCTAAATCAGTCAAGTCAAACCAAACCAAAAGACAAAACTCACTGCCACTGAGTGGACAGCGACCACAGGAACAGAGTAGAACTGTCCTTTTGGGTTTCCGAGGCCTTAAGTCGTTAGGGGAACAGAAAGCCTCATTTTTCTCCCTGGAAGCAACTGATGGAAGCAAACTGCTGACCTTTTAGTTAGCAACCCAACTCATAACCTACTACATACTACCAAACCAAGTCAAACTTGTTTCCGTCGGTCCATGCTGACTCGCAGCAACCCCTGTGGGTAATCTGTATAGAGCAGTAGTCACCTATTTGTCTCATGGTAAGCACGAACAGCTGACTCTGGGGTTCGCACTCAAATGCTAACCTGACAGCATCACCAGGCTCCCCAACTAACACATTAACATTCCCATGGCTATGTCCAAAAACCAACTCCAGTGCTACTTCTTCCAACGTTTCCTTCAATGAAAGCATGAAAAGAATCTCTCATACAGACCATAGCATCTACCCCACTTACCCGCATGAAGCACATAGTCACAGCCTTCCTGGGCATTCTTGATAGGCTGCCCCTATGAGTTGGCATCAACTCGATGGCAGTGAGTTTGGTTTGGTTCTTCAGCCTTTGACATGATCTCTGCACTTGCAAGAAGGCAAATGGCCTTGCTGTACAGCACGTCAAAGGCCTTAAAGCTCAAGTAAAGTACGAGTAATAAAGTATACTCCCCACTACACTTACACTACATTTTGCAAATGCCTCCAGAGCTCCCCAGTGGGGTAAAGGCCCACTGGGTTTACACACTGATCCGGGGAACCGCACAGCTACAGGGGGTTGGACGCGGGCTGCGAGGTTTGCAAGGTGCTGGGCAGTGCTGGACACAAACATTTGCTCCAAGTCCTACGGATACGCATCTCTGTAAAATAAGACAAAACCCCACAGACACTCTGGCTTTAGAAGCACCTAGCTACACTTAGACTGGAAGCTATTTTACACGGTGGGCTCCTGTAAATAAAAAAGTACTTCCTGCACTCTTTCTCAGCCATACCTTTTGAAAAAGCCATCAGATATAAATTGGCATTTGATATAACCACTTAGCTTGCTACATTGTTTTCTGGCATTCAAAGAAAGAATGATTGGCTGGAGGCAAGGAGGAAAAGGAGAGGGCTAGATGAAGAGCTCCGCGTGTACACAGAATGAAAAGTACCCAGAGGGGCAGCAGACAGAAGACCTCGGCTGCCAACACAAGCAGCCCGGGGAAAACAGGGGAGCCCTCCACTTACACTTAGCCATCCTCATCTGGGTGCTGCCCCATTTTCCTCTCTTTGGGGCAAGTCATCAAAGTTACTGAGGATGGAATAGCCAGTAGGAGACCAAAGAGGATGAAAAGTAGCCATTTGTTTACAAGGCTGTTTTAAGAGGGGCTTGGATAAATCAACTACCACTCACAGGTATAGTCATTACAATGACAAATTACAATTTACACTACTTAAGACACAGAACAAAACCACCCCAGGTTATTTGACTTTCCAGCAATTCTTACTTATTAGAGGAAAATATTGTATTTAAAATGTAACTGTCCTAAAATTCCTGGCAATTCAAGCACTTTTTAAAAAATATCCCTCATCAGCTCCCAAGCTCTTTCTGTTTCAGACACAGTACGACAGGACCAACTCACACTCAAACACCAGTTGCGTGAGAACTGCTTTCACTCTGCCTGGAGCTCATCCATCGGCAGTAGGCAACTGGTCAAGAAACTTTTCTTACTTGCCTTAAGGGGAACATTATTATTAATAAAATCTGTTAGGCTTAAAGCCACCCACTTTGGATTATTTCTAAATGACTGAAAATTTAAAAATTCACACTTCTGCAAAATGATTTCCAGTGGAGAGCTACCCAACAGCTACACAATGGCTGTATAACTGGATTTTCTCCAACCCCCTCCCCACAAATTAGCAATGTACACACCAAAACAACTCTGGTTTCTCCAATAAACTGTAAATACATTAGAATCCAGTTCAACGAGGTGTGACTACAGGTTATTGAACTTGCTCACAGGTACCAGGTCAGAAACACATTTCTAACAAGACATCCATTCATTCCTTCATTCCATTATGTCTGGCCCAACTCCTAATGTCCAGGTTTTGTTCTAGGTCCTGGGAGCACGGCCGGGCATGAACCAAGCCGACAGTCCCTGAGGTGGCCCGACACAGGAGGCTCTGTGCTACATCTCTTCCTCTTTTATCGGTTCCTGCCAACAAACACGAAGACATTATAGATTACAGCGTATTTATTTTAAAATTACAGAGTTTTCATCCTAAGACCTGCCCTCATTTCATTAGAAATCTGACAATGCGGGAGTACTTTAAACGGGAAAAACCTAACTCAAATGAGCTTAAATATTATTTACAAGCACTCACACATTTTTTTGCATTTTTTAATCATTTTATTAGGGGCTCATACAACTCTTTTCACAATTCGTACATACATCATTTGTGTCCAGCACATTTGTACATATGTTGCCATTATCATTCTCAAAACACCTGCTTTCTACTTGAACACTTGGTATCAGCTCCTCATTTTTCCCCTCCCTCCCCGCTGCCCCTACCTCCTGAACCCTTAATAATTTATAAATAATTATTATTTCATCATATTTTACACCATCTGACATCTTCCTCACACTGTTCTCCGCTGTCCATCCTCCAAGGAGGAGGTTACATGTAGACCTTGTCAACTGTTTCCCCTTTCTCCCTCCCCCTCCCGATATCACCATTCTCACCACTGTTCCGGAGGGGCTCATCTGTCCTGGATTCCCGTATTTCCAGTTCCTATCCATGCCAGTGTACATCTCCCAATCCAGCGGTTATGTAAGGTAGAATTGGGATCATGATAGTGGGGGGGGGGGAAGCATTCAAGAACTAGAGGAAATTTGTATGTTTCGTCATTACTACACTGCACCGACTGGTTCATCACCTCCCCATAACCCTTCTGCAAGGGGATGTCCAATTTACCCCAGATGGGCCCTGGGTCCTCACTCTGAACTCCCACTCATTCACAATGCTATGATTTTTATTTCTTTGATGCCTGACACCTGATCCCTTCGATGCCTTGTCATCTCACAGACTGGTGTGCATTTTCCATGTTGGGCTTTGTTGTTTTTCAGTTAATGGCCCCTTGTTTATCTTCCAGCCGATGGGACCCTAGATTGTATATATTTTGACAACTGGGCACCATCAGCTTTCTTCACCACACTTGCCCACGCACCCGCTTTGTCTTCAGTGTTTGCGTCGGGGTACACTCACACATTTTTAACTATAAACAAAGCCATTTCATTCTGTGATGCTCACCTTCTCAACATGATTACTGAAAACAAAGTGGGTACATAAGCAAATGTGGTGAAGAAAGCTGATGGTGCCTGGCTATTCTTGTAATAGATATAGCACCTTCTAATAGATATAGCACCTGAGGTCTTAAAGACTTGAAGCTGAAAAGCAGCCATCTAGCAGGGAAGCCATATATCCCACATGGAAGATGCACACCAACCTGTATGATCACAAGGTATCGATGGGATCAGGTATCAGGAGAACCAAAGCCCATCTGTAGACAATTGGACATCTCCTCACAGAAGGGTCACAAGGAAGGGACGTGCTAGCCAGTGTGCAGTATAGCACTGACGAAACACACAATATTCCTCTAGTTCTTCAATGCTTCATCCCCCCCCACTATCATGACCCCAGTTCTATCTTACAAATCTGGCTAAACCAGAGTACGGACACTGGTACAGATAGAACTCTTGACACACAGAATCCAGGACAGTTAAATCCCTCAGGGCCAATACTGAAAGTAGCGATTCCATGAGGGTAGAGGGAGGTGGGGGGAGAAGGGAGACAAAGGGAAACTGATCATATAACCCCACCCCTACCCCAGGGAACAAACAATAGAAACATGGGTGAAGAGAGACAGAGGTTGGTGTAAGATATGGGGTGGGGGGGAATTTATAAATTATCAAAGGTTCATGAGGGTGGGAGGGAGGGAAATAAGGAACTGATATCAAGGGCTCAAACAGAAAATGTTTTGAAAATGATGACAAAAACATATGTACAAATGTGCTTGACACAATGGATGTAGTTATAGATTGTGATAAGAGCCCTCAATAAAATGATTTTAAAAAACACAAAGCAAAGTCATTTGTGTTCCAAACTGATCAGCTTTTGAAGTGGTATCCATTACTCCTGTCCCTCGGCACGAAGGCACACTGTTCGTGGCAGGAAAGGCACACATTTCTCTAACACACTTGGGAGGTACAGGAATAACTTATTTTTGGTTAAGTCCTCACAAGAGTTTGGGTTAAGTTCTCACAAAGGGATAACTTTTATTTTTGGTTAAGTTCTCACAAGAGTTTGACATGGTAATTAAAGTTAGAAGCAATCAATTAAACCAGTGTATCTGCACATTCTGACCTGATCTAATCACAACCCCCAAACAACTGATTCTTTATAGAGCAAACAAAAAAACTCAACAAACTCTGCCTTCTAGTCGATTCCAACCCATAGAATTGTCCCTGTGGGTTTCGGGGGACTTATGGGGGACTCTTATGGGGGAGAGACTCTTATGGGGGAGACTCTTCTGGGGGAGAGACTCATCTGTCTCCCATGGAGCGGGCTGCTGGTTTAATATGCTGATATTGTGACTTGCAGCCCACGATTTGCAGCATGTAACCCACTAGCCAGGAACATTAAAAGACATGAATGTTTTCTATATAAAGCTTTTTAAAAAGCAAGCAATAAATTAATAGAAAGGAATCTGTGTAAGGAACATGAAAACCTCGTTTCAAGTCTCATGGAAGATGCAGATTCAATTCTACTTGTAAAAGCTCAAGACTGGGCAGCTGATTTCAGAGAACTCTACGTTGGCTCTATCAACAGTAAGACATTCCTAAAAGTGGCCACACGGTAATGAGACCTCTTGGTAAGGTTTAACTTTAATCTTTACAGTTTCCGTAAGTAAAACATGTCACTAAGTTTTAAGTTACTTTTACACTACAAGCTGGAAAAGTGTGCTACCTGTAGCCAAGATCATGGTGTATGATAGAAGTTGGCCTCTGAAGCTCAAAGACAGGGTTGATTTTTGTAGTATATGAATTATATCTCAAAAAACGATATTAAAAATGTTAAGAAGACTCAGAACAGATGTAGCAGAACCTATCCCCACACCCCCCAAATAAACACTAGCAATCCTTTTAGGACAAGCGGGTCAATGGCTACATTTATAGATACCATTATCAAGTAATATTCCCATATAAAACAGAGCCATACAATTTGACATATCTCTAATAATTGTTTTAATTTAAATCAGGAAATTAATAGTATAAAAATATTGTTTTGAAGCTACTTACATAGCTTTGTATAGATCTAATGAAATAGACTCATTATAAAATGTATTTGTGGGTGTCTGAAGCCAGGGACATGGGAGGGAAGGCTGTAGTCCTGCTCTGCTGGTATAGTGGGCAGCTGCCTACCTGCACCTCGGCTCCTGAGTCGGCAGATTAAGCATTTTATAAATTGTATTTTAAATACGTTTTAAACTTGTCAAAAAATGTATTTGTAGCTATTATTTTTCCTCAAATCTGAAAACTGAGGGGAGGTGGTAAAAATGTATTTGACCTAGTTTCCTTTTCAAAAGGTGACTAACTTAGTGGGGGAAAAGATTTTTAAATGATAAATGGTATGCCTTGTACGGGGAGCCCTGGTGGTGTAGTGGTTACATGTTGGGCTGATAACCACAAGGTCAGTAATTGGAGACGGCCGGCCACTCCTCAGGAGACAGATGAGGCTTTCTACTCTGGTAGAGCACCAGTCTTGGAGAAAACGGCATCAGCAGTTCTACCCTGTCCTATAGGGTCCCTAGGAGTTGGAATCAACTTGATGGCAGTGAGTTTAATTTTGGAGATGATTTGTACAATATTTGTAAGTGTTGGTTAATTTTTAAATTTTGAAGTCACCTTTGTCCTGGCCTTGATTTAGTATGGCAAGGTTTTTAGAAACAATTTATGCCTAAGCTTTTCTTTTTCTTATCTTTTTTAAAAATAAATCATTTATTGGGGCTCATACAACTCATCACAATCCATACATACAACAACTGAGTAAAGCACCCTCATACATTCGTTGCCCTCATCATTCTCAAAATTCGCCTTCCACTTGGGTTCCTGGAATCAGCTCATTTCCTTTCCCCTCCCTCATGAACCCTTAATAATTTATAAATTATTTTATGCCTAAGCCTTTCTTACATCATCATCCCTACCCCGCTCACTGCCATCAAGTCAAGGCTGACTCACAGTGACCAGCAGAGGGTTTCCGAGGCTATGACTGGTTACCGGAGTAGAAAGCCTAGTCTTTCTCTCAAGGAGATACTGGTGGCTTCAAACTGCCGGCCATTTGGATAGAAGTCCAACTTGTAACCGCTCCACCACGAGAGCCCTTTCCCTACACTACACACCGTATCAATTCATGTCACCTACTGACAGTACTTGATGCCATCACTACTGACACTGAGTCCCTCTGTGTCTGTCACTCTTCACAAGTGTCGCTCTCAGTGTGAGTAACATTTCGAAATCTCATAGCTGAGAAATTGAGTTCAATAGAGAGAAATCTGAGCAATGTGAAACCAGAGAGTGCTTTATAGATTTAAATTACTAGGTTCTCACTTCTTCCCTTAATATAGTAAGTATACTATTTGTCATTTGTCATTCCCTTAATATAGTAAGTATACTATTTTTAAAGGCCAGATCCACCACTGCAGAGTAGACCTGTTCCTCGGGGTTTCCAAAGCGTACAGCTTTAAGGGAGCAGACAGCTCAGTGAGGGTCTTAGAGGCACAGTGGTGAAAGCACTAGCTCTAGCACTAGCTAAACCAAAGCCAAGGGTTCAAACCGGCCCAGGGGGAAAGATGCGGCAGTGTGCTTCTGGAAGAGATTCACGCCCTTGGAAATGCTAGGGGACGGTTCTATTCTGTCCTCTGGGGTCACTATGAGTTGGAACTGACTTGATGGCAGTGAGTTTTTGGATATGTTCATGAGCAGTTCATGAATCAGCTTCAGCTATTTAAAGCACCAGGGCAGATCAGTAGTTATTCTTCAAGGAAAAGAGGAGTCTCTGAATTTCTAAACAAGGCTGCTTCAGCCAAGCATCCCCAACCTTAGGGGTGAGGGTGCTGTGGCTGCCTCCACTGTGACAGCATGTGTGGTAGACATGGCTTTCCCCTGAACGTCCTAAGCAGCAGCAACAGCGGCTGCCATTCTGTCACTGTTTAGCAGCAAAGGATGACTCCAGAGTTTAAGGGTGACGGAACTAGGAGGTTACAGTGGTTACTGGATGCAGGCACTCCATTCTAATTGCCAGTAAATGAGGCTCTAATTAATGCCAACACACCTCCCTGGAATCCACTGTTTAAAGACACCTCTAAGGTTATATGAATTATTCTGAATCACTTAAGGTCTTAAAAAGATAAAATCAACAAAAACACAATCCATGTGTTCACTGTCTGTAAACACCCATAGCTGGGTGGATTCCAACCCACAGTGCCCCTCTCGGCCAGAGCAGAGCTGCCCCAAAGGATTCCCAAAGCTGCCATCTCCACAGGAGCAGGTCGCAGGTCTTTCTCCCAAGAAGGTGGTGGGTTTGAACCATGACTGCTATCGAGTTAATGTACATGCCATCCAGCATAATGTACATGTTCCAATCAAGGTCCCATCCCACTGCTGCTGTCCTGCCTGTCGCTGTGATCTATTGATTCACCACCAAGCATGTCCTTGTTAAGCTTCCACGTCTCTGTAAACCCTGACTCACAGTGACCCTCGAAGACAGGGTAGGACTGCCCTAGTGGGCTTGAGACTGTGACTCTTCAAGGGAGTAGAAAGCCTCATCTTTCCCCTGTGGGGCAGCTGGGGATTTCAAACTGCTTACCTTGTGGTTAGCAGCCCAACTTGCAACCTACTATGCCACCAGGGCTTCCGGTTCTAAGGCAAGGAGGTCAAGATGTCAACCTATCTTTCCATTTCTGAATATGGGCATCCGTCAGAGATATTGAGGGCTCCGTTCCAGCTACTGCATTAAGACAAATCTTGCACTAGAGCAAGTCACGCAAGTGTTCTGGTTTCTTGGTGTGATGTAAGAGCTTAAACCGGGAGCAATGGGCTTGAAGAAGACCAAGGTCAACAGTTAAAGCCCAAAGTCCATTTGCATACTCCCCAAGAAGTTTAAGACTCCATTCTATTCCTTTTGGCCCTTAACCAGGAATGTGAACACAATCCTGCTCTCAGGCAGAGGACATTAGATATTAGATTACCATCACCCTCCTAACCAACCAAGGGAGGGACAGCCTTCCTAGGGGTTAGCCTGGGTGTGTTCCCCAGGGAGATTGCCACACTGAGTTCCCAGAGTCAGGAGTCACGCTGTGGCTGCCTCGGTTGAAAGGCCCTAAACCAATCTTGTAACCCTCTGCCTAGCACATGTACATGTTGGAACCACGGTCCCATCCCACTGCTGTCGTCCTGCCTGTTGCTGTGATGTATTGATCCACCACCAATCATGCGTCTTTGTCTTCCCATGTCCTTGTTAAGTCTCCACGTCTCTATAAGCCAGTGGTTCTCAACCTCCCTAATGCTGTGACCCTTTAATACAGTTCCTCATTTTGTGGTGACCCCCAACCATAAAATGATTTTTCTTGATACTTCATAATTATAATTTTGCCAATGTTATGACTAGGGCGACCCCTGTGAAAGGGTTGTTTGACACCCCCCCAAAGGGGTCGCGACCCACAGGTTGAGAACTGATGCTCTAAACCCTTGGATGTCATAATGACCATGTACTAATGATGGCCCTTATCCTGATTATGTGTCTTTGGCTTGGCTTTTCCTATTTAAGACTCAATGAGCCTTCACCCTAAATTATATTTGGGGTCCCATTTCACCCTAAAACAGTGCATATCAAAGTTATGTTTACACTACTGTTGTCAATTTAAAAGCCTTGGAGGCATCGTGGGCTCAGTGTTGGGCTGCCAACCTCAAGGCTAACAGTTCAAAATTACCAGTGGAACTCTGGGAGAACGATGAGGCTGTCTGCTCCCTGAAAGACTTAAGTCTCGGAAACCCTGTACAGGTTTGTGCTGGAATCAACTCAGTGGCGGTGGGCTTGGTTTGGGGTCTTGAACTCTGTCTATTATGTAGCAGCATTGTGAAAATGTTTGAATACTGTCAGGATGACCAAAAGGTGACACAGAAATGGTGCCCAAAGACTTGCCACAACCCTTCAATGTGTAAAAACAGCCAAAACCAACCAGGCCAATAAATGGACATGCAATAAAGGCAGTATGCCTGTACCACACTTTCTGAATGTAAAATAGACCAAGGAGAGGAAGGAAGAAGGAAAGGAAAGAATTCGGGCCACCACCACTGTGTTCTATTCTGTAACGTGGTTAAAGGCACAAGTGACAAAAAACTATGGAGGGAACAGTGTACTTCACACTCAACGAGATGGTTCTGTTTCACCAGCAATTTCTCCTGAGCCTTTATTTTTCTCACAAAGTTAAAGACACTGGCAAATAAGGTGGTGTGGTCAGTATGCGGGAAGGCACACCCACTACCATGGTCCACCTTAAGACTTCCTAGTGGCTAAGAGTTTCTGAATGATTACCAGTCCAGCTTGAGCAAAACGGACTATTTCACATGTCTTTAGGCGAACTCCTGGCCTATCATTCTGGGAGATATAAAAACTCGGGCCCAGAAGACAGCCTGGCAGTCTGTAATTGCACTAATTTCCCTACACAGTCTTTTCAGCCCTATGAGGCAGGTTAAAAAAAATATATTGTTGAGCATATTCCAACTCATGGTGGCCCCACAGGACATGGCAGAATTGTCCTGAAGGGTCCCCAAGGCTGCCATCTTGACTCAAGCACAGTCACCAGTGCCTCCCACAGAGCAGCTGGAGGGTTTGTGCTGCCCACCCACTAGTGAGCGGCTGAGCGCTTAAACAGTATGCCACCAGATCCTTGATACAGGCGACATCAAACCAGAAGAAATACACTGCCATGAGGTCATTCTGACTCAACTTATGCAGGCCCTATCAACTCAACAACTCAACTCAGTGCCAGAGTCGGTGTGGATTCCTAGGACCCTATCGGGCAGGGTGGAACTGCCCCCTTGGAGTTTCCGAGACTGTAACTTTACAGGAGCAGAAAGCCTCGTCTTTCTCCTGCAGAGCGGCTGGTGGTTTGGAAAGGCCGGCCATGCAGGTCACAGGCCAACTCCTAACGACTCTGACACCAGGTGTCCCACAGGGCCTACAGGGCATAGTAAAATTGTCCCATTGGGTTTCCAAGGTTGGGGTCCTTTAAGGAATCAGTCCCACATCTTTCTCACCCAGAGTTCCAATGAGGTTAGCAGTGGAGTGCTTTAGACACTGCGCCACCAGAGAAGGGAAACTGCGCAACCTGACAAGAATATCAAGTGAACGCTTTCAGATCGAGGTGTCCGGTGACTCCAAACCCAGGCCTCTTCCCCACCAACGACAATCAAGATGTGAATATCAGAGAAAGTTGCTGAATCTCAGGAGCTAAGCAATCGTGACACCTGAGCTGCTCCCCAGGATTGCTACTTGGGGGCGGGGCCTCACCATTTACAGGTTTGAGGGGGCACACATCGGAAAGATCACAATTGTCTGCCTTGCCGGCCCAGTACACACGGCTGCCCACAGAGCAAAGGCAACATGGAAACAATGGGAGTAGCGTGTCTCTCTGATCCCCAAATAGGAAGAATCGTTTCCAAGTTAACTTAAAGCCATAGTACGAAGAGCGTTCGGAAAGGGGGTAAAAAGTCGCTGCAGAAGCGCACAGAACACCCGGGCACGCACACAATCGACGGGGACGCGAAGCCAGCGCCAGGCGACCGAGTCAAAGAGACACTCTGCGAGCTGGTGGTGGGACTTGGCCCTGGCACTCCAGGCGACCGGCCCTCCAAGCACCCCCCTCGGGCCCCCGGCGCCCCCCTTGGGCCCCCCTGCTGCCGCCCCCGGGCCCCCCAGCCCTCGACCTCGGAGGGTGGGGCAGGACAGGAAGGAGCTCGGGCCTCAGTGCCCACAGCGCCCCCTCCCCTCCAGAGACGTCAGGTGGGAGGCCAGCACCGGCGGTGGGGGGGGGCGCAGCCCCAGCGCGATCGCGACCCTCGGCTCGGCCCGCCCCTCGGCACTCACCCCACTTCTCCCGGCCTCGGGCCGCACCCCTAGCGAGGCTGCCGGAGCCCCAGCTCACGGACCCAGGTCTCCATGGCGGAGCCCGACAGACTGGGGGTGGGACGGACTGGGAGATCAAACGCGGGGAGCCGGGCGGAGGCGTCACTCCCTCCGCGGCGGGCTCCCCAGACCCCTGCGGAGCTGACACATCAACAAAGATGGCGGCGACCCTGACGCCGGCCCGGCTCCAGCTGAGAGGGCGGGGCTCCCGCGAGGAGCCAATCAGCACGCGCAGGCGGCGTGACGCGGCGCACCTTGAGCGCCAGGCTAACCTGTCTGCAGTGGGCGTGGCCGGCGCAGCCCCGCCTCCAGCCCGGGACTTGGATTCGCTGGGCGGAGGCGCGCCCTGCCTCCTCTGCGGAGTGGACTCTTCTGCCTTTACCCCTGGCCTGACCCTCACGTCCATGCCACGCCCATTCTTCCCTCGTGCCAGCGGTTTCTTGCTGTAGGGGGTAGTCATTGGCTCTTCCTCCTTTGCTCCCTTTGACCCTCTCTGGTCTAAGTCTGGGTGCGTAAAGCAA
Organism: Tenrec ecaudatus; assembly: GCF_050624435.1. Taxonomy (NCBI): domain Eukaryota; kingdom Metazoa; phylum Chordata; class Mammalia; order Afrosoricida; family Tenrecidae; genus Tenrec; species Tenrec ecaudatus. The sequence goes on from NC_134545.1 coordinate 97,992,449, forward strand.
TAAAAGAGAATTCGAGATTGCGACTGCCCAGCTCCCAGGTGCAAACCCGGCACCCAGCGTGGGCGGAGCCTACCTGCCCTCTGTACTCCTCCCTAGGAGGGATTCCTACCCCCTCCCCCCGGGGGGTTTCCATAACACCTGGTTGGCATCTACAGTGTGACGTCTGCTGCCATTGTTTACTAATGACCCACTGGCTGGCGACTGGGGGCTCCTAGGAGGCGGCAGTGCCCTCAGTGCCTCACCCTGGAGGGGCAGTGGAGTCTGGCACCGCAGGAGGTTCTCAATGATTAGTACTGATACCCAGCCGGGGCAGGAGGAGTTCCAGTTTGTCTGTGGAAGGTTTTGCAAACCTCCCTTCAATAAACTTTTTTTTTCTTTTGTTCAGGAATTCTTGAGTGACCCGAGTTAATTCTGAACCTAGTTAACTCTTCAAAGCAAGAGTTCATAAAGCAAAACTTCTTATGGTTCTGTTACGCTCTTTTCCTACTAACTGATGGGGGAGGGGGTATCTGTTTAAAACACAACGCTAGGGAACTCTGTTACTCTCTCATTATCAACCACTGGAAGTGGCACACTCCTTAAACGAAGGTACTTGATTAAAAATACACTTTGCATTTAAAGTACATTTTTGTGCAAGAGAAGGGCGGGGCTTTCGACTCCCATAAACAGTTACAGCCTTGGAAACCCACAGAAGTGTCCCTATGTGTCAGCATGGACTTGAGAGCAGTGACTTTAGAGGGTTTTTTTTGGAGTGATAGTTTGTAATTAAAAGTTATTTGGCTTTTAAAAAGTTTCTGTTGGGCTAAACCTCCTAGTGAAACACACTAAGAAGCTACAAACAGTTACTGAGGGAAATGCCATTATCTTTTCATTCCATTTTTTCACGGAGCCTTTTGAAGTCTCCCAGTACTACTCTAGAAAGAAGAATTGATGTCTTGGCAACATACTGCTGGCAAGTGAAAGGACTGTACAGACTGCCGGAGGGACAAACAAAACTGTCTTGGAAGAAGTGCAAGTCAGAATGCTCCTTCGAAGCAAGGCGAGCAGGGCTTCCCCTCACATTTCATCACATGTTCTTTAGACCTGATGGCTAACGTGTACTCTGGACATGCTGTCAGGAGATACAGTCCCTGAAGAAGGGCATCGTGCTTGGTAGAGGGGTAGCGAAAAGAGTACACATGTGTGAACATAACTCACTCCCTGCCGTCCAGGCAGTTCTGACTCAGACAGCCTATAGGACAGGGTAAAACTGACCTTGCAGGTTGCTAAGACTGCAACTCTTCTTGGAAGTTGAAGGACCTCGTTTTCCTCCTGGTGACTGGTGGTTTCAAATTGCTGACTTTGTGGTTAGCAGCCCAACATATAACCACTACACCACCAGGGCTCCTTACATGTCTACATATACATGTGTTTGATGTCATGGAGTTGGCCCGACTCCAAACAGCCCTGTGTTCAACAAAAGGCTTGGTCCTACCCTAGTCACAGCATGGACTATGTTGGAGCCCATTGTTGGAGTCACTAGGTTAATGCATCTTTGTGTGTGTGTGTGTGTGTGTGTGTGTGTGTGTGTGATCCAAATGGGTTTTTATTCAGAGAAGAAGGTGAGAGAGAAGAGAAAGAGAAGAGAGGAGAAGAGAATGAGGGGAGAGAGGGGGAAGGGGGAAAGAAAGGATTGAGAGAGAGAGAGAGAGAGAGAGAGAGAGAGAGAGAGAGAGAGAGAGAGAGAGAGAGAGACCACAGCAAAAGAGCAGGTTAATGCATCTTACTTTTTCTTTTTTTAAAATCATTTTATTGGGGGCTCATACAACTCTTATCACAATCCATACATACATCAATTATGTAAAGCACATTTGTAACTCTCGTTTTCAAAACATTTGTTCTCCACTTAAGCCCTGGCATCAGTTCCTCATTTTCCCCCTCCCTCCCCACTCCCCACTCCCTCATGAACCCTTGATAATTTATAAATTATTATTTTGTCATATCTTACACTGTCCAATGTCTCCCTTCACCCAGGGAGGAGGTTATATGTAGATCCTTGTAATCGGTTTCCCCTTTCCACCCCACCCTCTTGGTATCGCCACTCTCACCACTGGTCCTGAAGATATCATCTGTCCGGGATTCCCTGTGTTTTCCAATTCCTTTCCGTACCAGTGTACATCCTTTGGTCCAACCAGATTTGTAAGGTCGAATTGGGATGATAGTGGGAGAAGTGGGCGGGGGCGGAAGCATTGAGGAACTAGAGGAAAGTTGTGTGTTTCATCGCTGCTACACTGCACCCTGGACTGGCTCGTCGCCTCCCTGAGACCCTTCTCTCACTGACCCACTACCAAGCATGATGTCCTTCTCCTGGGACTGATTCCTCCTGACAGCATGTCTAAAGTGCATGTGATGGAATCTTATATCCTTCTAATGTACTTCCAAATCAGATTTGTTCGTTCCTCTGACCGTTTGTGGTATGTTTAATATTCTTTAACCTGTACAATTCAAAGGCATGAATCCTTATTCAATTTCCCTTATTTCTTGTCCATTTTTTACATGTGAGGCCATCAAAAATACCATGGCTTGGGTCAGGCACATTTTAGTCCTCAAAGTATTATCTTTGCTTTTTAACATTTTCAAGAGTGCTTCTGGAACAGATATGTCCAAGGCCAATAACAGACATTTAATTTGACTGCTGTTTCCATGGGCATTGATTGTGGACCCGAGTAAAGTGAAATCCTTGTCTAGTTTGATCTGATTTTTCGTTTATGTTGTTTATTGCTTACTGAAAGAGGACTTGAAATACTTATTAATGAAGATCCAGGACTACAGCCTTTCATATGGATTATACTTCAAAAGGCCTCCTCACTAGACCAACGAGCAGCATCACACTTTTAAACCATTTTATAAAGAGCCTAGTGACACAGGAGAAGGCTTCAAAAAGATCAAGGAAAGAAGTTCCATGACCTCTCTATGTCATTTTCCCACGAACCTTTTGAACCCCACTCATACATGCATAAGGACCCCTGAGGGCGTAGGGGGTTACCTGTTAGGCTGATAACTGCAAAGTTAGCAGTTCAAAACCACCAGTCACTCCTTGGAAGACAGAGGAGGCTTTCTAATCCTGTAAGAGGTGCAGTCTCAGAAATGCACAGGGCAGTTCTGCCTTGTCCCATAACATCCCTTGATGGAGAGTATGAGTTTTTGAGTTCATACTAGCACATGCATTTAATATTTTAATATAAAGCACATAAATAATGATGTCTTTGGGAAAGCAGATTTTCAGCAGATAAGGTGGGGGGTGGAGTAGACATTCTACTAACCAGGCTGATATAAATATGAATACCTGACCAGTGCTCCTGAATGTCAGTCATTAAAAAATAACAGTGAAAAAAGTACCAGCGCTCAGAGGGACCTAAGGAGACATGATGCCCAAGGTTTGAATTTAGAAACAGCAGTATGAATTCATGATGGGTTGGGTGTGCATGTGTTTCAGTTAAGAGCTTCCAATGGACAAAGCTCAAAGGATGTGGGCCACAAAATAAATCAAGTAGTATTACTTTATCAGCCAAAGTAGAACTATCCATAAATCCATGCTGATATAAATACATGGCAGATTCACTAAATTAATAAATAGGAAGAGACAAACTTCCCATACAGAAGAATTCCAAATAATGTATATACTGACCCCAGTTTCAAGGAAACAGAACTCCCCATGTATCAGTGTCAGATTATACAATATGCAAGGTAAACACAGGTTTACTTGTGTCATGTTCATGATAGTGAACAGCTGAGTAAGTAAGCATAAGTCAGTTCATGCTGAGCTTGCTGACTGGATTTTCTGTTCCTGTCAAGGACTGCATACGTGAAAAGAGGCTGTGATTCTGTAGGAAGCTGCTGAGAGGTTGGACGAGAGACACATGCCAGCCACACCAAGAAGCACAATTTTTGTTGTGATGAAAACATAAACCCCCTGCCATCGAGTAGATTGGGGAGCCCTGGTGGCGTAGTGGGTTATGCTTTGGCCTGTGTGGTAGTTACATAATCTAGTGTCAATTTGAGAATTAAGAGTGTAGGGGTGGATTCTAGGCTGTTAATCAGGATATGGCCAATGAGATCTCTGTGTGGGCATGGTCCTCCCCTAAGGATTCTGAGAACCGCTGGATTTTCCTCCTTGGAGGTGGGAGACTCTCTGCTCACACCCTGGGAGATATAACAGCTGACAAGACACATGGACCCACCCTGATGCAGCCCTGAGTGCTGGAGAAGCCATGCAGAGACCCCTGCGAGGGCTGAGATGTTTCCAATGCCACTGGATCCAAAGACTTTCTACCCACTGGCCTGTGATCTTCCACATTCGGCGTCATTGTATGTTTTTTGTGAGTCTGAAGAGGGCTTTATAGATTGATATCAGACTTATGGACTTGATCTGGACTGGGCTGGGATGTTTTCTCAATGTTCAATTGCTCTTGTATATAAATATTTCTTATACACCTGTGTCCATGATTTGCTTCTCTAGTATACCCAGATTAACACAGACTGCTAACAATGAGGTCAGCTGTTCAAAACCAGCAGCTCCTCTGAAAGAGAAAAATGAGGCTGTCTACACCCATAAAGAGTTACTGTCTAGGACACCCACAGGGGCTGGTCTACCCTTCCGGATAAGGTCACTATGAGTCAAAATTGACTCCATGGTACTGAGTTATGGATTTGATTTTGACTCATTACATACTAATAAATTAGTACAGGTACACCCATGCTTACCTGCTTACTTGATTAAATAATCAGACCATCTTTACTCGTGGGCAGCATGGAAAGTATGCAGTATAGAGAAAATAGAGAGAAGCATGATGGACACGACCATGAAAATGATATTTCACCTCTGTGGTCTTCTCTGGTGTTTCTCTCATAAGACAGGGAGGAAGCCCTCAGAACCCAGACCAAACCCACTGCCACTGAGTGGATGCTGCCCCGGAGCAACCCTGCAAGGACAGAGTAGAATGGCCCCGCAGGGTTTCCAAGGCTGTCCACTTTCCTGGAGCATCTTTCTTTATGGAGTGGCTCCCACCTTTTGATTAGCAGTCCCACGCTGAGCCCACGGTGCCACAAAGGCTCCTGGAAGAACATATCCTTGCCCAGGACATCTGTCTTTATCCTGAGAAAAACCACACCCATCCCAATAGTGGGCAGCCTCCTACTGAATGTCAGTCATGAAAAAATAACTGGAAAAAAGTACCAGCGTCCAGAGGGGCCTAAGGAGACATAATGACTAAATGTACTGCATCCTGGGACAGAAAAAGGCCATTAGGTTAAGAACTTTTGAAAAACTATAGACTTTGGACCTTAAGGTATTGATTCATTAATTTTAAGTATGCTAAACAATCTCTATTTTTCTCTAAATCTAAAACTTTTCTTTAAAAAAGTTATAAGGCTGGGATTTGCTTTAATGGGCAGGGGGAGGCAATATGGGATACAGACCGAGACAACACTGACCATGAATTGATGTTGAAACTGGATGATGGATACAATGGGGCTCGTTTATACCCTTGTTCGGAACATGTTTGAAATTATATATAATAGTTCAAAGCAGTTTAAAACACTTTTTCGGTAACAGAAATAATCTTGAGTCCTTAAAAATTAGGGCGGAGACCCCTTACGATGCATGCCTCGCTCCCACCGCGAGGCAGAGGGGCTGGATTCGCTGGGAAGCCTCCACATGGGTCCTGGCGATCGAAGTTACCTTCCCTGCCAGTCTTCCTCCTTGTGCTCACAACTTGCACACGGGCTCTTCCAGGCACGTCTTTCCAGAAACTGCTAGAACAACGTCGTTAGCGAACTTTATGGGCCGCTGGGCTCTGGCCCACCCCTGGAGCACCAACGGCCAAGGACCCCTTCAGGTGAGAGGGCTGCCGGGGCGCGCGGCGGGGCGCGCACGTGGCGCGGGGCGCGCATGCGTGTGGCGCACTGGGCGGGCCGGCGAGCTTTAGAGGGGAGCTGAGCGCAGTGGGCGTCGCGGCGTAGGCTCCCGGGCACCGGGCTGGCGCCACCACGTCTAGACTTCAGACACCGCTTGGGGTCAGCGGACTGTTTCCAGCTCTCCAGGTCAGCGTCTCGGGGCACAAGGAGGAGCAGGGGGTCCTGGGTGAGGGTGAAGGGCTTTGGTCGTTAGGGGCCAGACGTTGGGCGCTGGACGTTGAGGTCAGGCGTTGAGGTCAGGCGTTGAGCAAGCCCGAGGGGCCTGGAGTAGAGAAGATGGAAGGCTGGAGAAAACGTGGGTGACTGGGGAGCGGGGGAGGGTGGGGGGTAGGTTTGGGCCTTCGAGGGTTCTTTCTGTATTGGGCCGGGGGGAGGGGCGAGGCCTTGGCTCGCGGTGCATTTGGGAAATACTTGGCGGGAACCTGCAGAATGCGCACCTCCCTGCTCCGTAGGCCACTCCCCCCTCGTTTCTCCAAAACACCCAACTCAACTGCCATCGAGGCTAGGTGAGCGGATTGGACCCGGTAGCAACTGGCCGTGGGCCCTCCGCCTAACCCGTGATCCACTCCGTCCCCAGGGCTCCGTCTGCGATCTGGAACAGGAGCGCGCTTGTGAGGCTGCTGCTTTTCAAGGCACGCAGCCCAGGAAACAGTAGTAACTCTCGTTAGAAGCCCCTTTTCTAACGCCGTCCACTTTGCATGGAAAAGGAAGCGGGCGCCATTGGCTGAAGCGTGGGTTCAGTGAAGCCGTGTTCGCAGAGCGTCTGCTGTGTGCACATTGCTCCCCCGCCGTGAAGGCTTTCCCCTGTGGGCCCTTTAAGGGGCACTGATGCTTCCGTGGTTAAGTGCTTGGCTGGGAGTTCCACGTGGGAGCGGGCTTGCAGATTTGCTGGAGGGAGAGGTGCTGGTTGTCGGCTAGCGGAGACATTACAGCCTAGAGAACCCTGTGCGACAATTTTACTCTCGGCTCCACGTAAGGGGGGGGGGCGACTCTGTATTAGGGTGAATCAGATGATTATATGCAAAATTGGCCAGGAGCAGTAAGGTTTGGATTTTCCTAGTAGCTTGTGGGGGCTGGGGGAGACAATTGCAAGGCGGGGTGTATGGGTTGTTGGAGCCCTGTGGGCCCCTTTCTTCTGGAGGAATGAAGGAATAAGGGTACATTTGTATTCACTTCTTCCTTAGGCACACCGTCTTCCACGGGTGTTGGAGAAAAGTGTGTGTGGGTGGGGGGGGGGCTAAACACAGAGCCCCGTGGCCTATAAAGAGTGTTGGGTTGCTAACCAAAACTACTAGCAGAGCCTAGCGAACTGGGTGAGGCTTTCTGGTCCTAACGGTTTAGTCTCAGAAACCCCGGGGAGCAGTTCCGCCCTGCCCTTTAGGGAGCACCAGCCATCGTGTGTTACCAACAGCCCCACATACTCCGTCATTTCTGACTCACAGCGCCCGTGTACCACGGAACGAAACTGTGCCATCCTCACAATTCTGTTTGCACCCATTGTGGTAGCCGCTGTATCCAGCCTTTGGCTCGGTTAATTAGGAGGCTGCAGTCACGGCACCCTGGAAAGGTGGCATGTTTGGCCCAAGATGAGCATAGCTAGAAAGTAACAGGATGGGATTCACGCTTTGCTCTGATCAACTCTTCTCCTGACTCTAGAAAGCGCTCTGCCACCGGATCGATTCCAACTCACAGCGACCCCATAGGACGGGGTAGAACGACAGGAGTAGGAGGCCTTGTTGGTCTCCCTTGGAGTAGCTGGTGGTTTTGAACTGCTGACCCTGCCTTTAAGCAGCACAGGGCATAAGCACGATGCCACCAGGCCCTCTCTGACTGCGTTTCCTTTGGAGTAGAATGACTGACTCTTCAGGAGGACAGAAACCTGCGCGGGGGAAGGACAACTGGTAACTGCTGTGTGCACTGCTGATGCAGAAAAGCTGGGCTCATTGGGCCATTACTCTGGAGGCTTGGTGTGCTGCAGAAGCTGCAACGTAAGGCTGGGGGTTTAAGGCCAACCTGAGTCAGCATCGACTTGTTGGGAGCTGGTTTGGTCCTGCTTTACCGTAGACACGTCCACCCCTCCCTCCCACCTGAAAGGAATGGAGAAGCCTGATTTGGTTTCTGCAGTGTATTCAGGGATACTGCTAGCACCTTGGGGGAGGGGTGGGGGAGGAGGATTCAGGGAGTATGAGAAAGAGAGGACCTGCCTCTCCTTAAGAAATCTCCCCATCTTTGGAAGGTCAAAGCAGGAAATAGGAAGAGGTCAGGAGGGCATAGCGTATTGTTGCTACACAAGGTGATGAATCCAGTCCCCGGCCCTGTCTGACATCTGGGATTCTCGTCCTAGGGATACCTGCATGAGGAGAAGGGGGAGGGGCTTCTCGTCAGTGTCTCGTTAGCTAAGAAAATACATAACACACTTTCAAGGATCATGGGAATGATAGTTTGTTCATCACTGTTAGCATGTAAAAAAATAAAAGTGCGAAGCATGTGGGGAAAATAGCTTTAAAACGGGGCACAGTTAGCCCATGTGCTATGACCTTTGCAGTGATGTCCTTCAGGCGGTCTGTACCTGTGTCCAGGTGTCTTCTGCAGCTCCAGGTTGGAGACTGGCATTGTGGCTGTAGGGCTTCCCCGCCCACTCAATGGACAAACCCTGGCAGCGCCTGGGCTGAAGCAAGCGGCTTGCTGTGTTTTTAAGAGTCCTCTGGTCTTGTGGAGAGTGCACCTGGTTCTTGTTTAACCTTACTTTAATTGGGGAGGGGACCCCTGGTGGCGCAGTGGGTCATGCATTGGGTTTCTAATCACAAGTTTGGCTGCCTGCTCCGGTCAAGTCACGGTCTCGCAAGTCCTCTGTAGCAGGTCTGTCATGTTCCACTGGGTCACTGTAAGTCAGTTGACTTGATGGCAGTGGTTTGGTGAGCACAGGAAAATGCTGGAAGCCTTTTGGAGAATTAAAAGCTGTATGTGCTGCGAGTGAAGATGATCGTGATGAGTTTAAGTAGGGTTCGGTTTGGTCTTTTCAAACTCGATTGCTGTCACATCAGTTCTGATGCCTAGCAGCCCTATGGGGCAGAGAACTGCCCCGTGCCTTTCTGAGTCTATGGCTCAGCCTCATTTTCCTCCTGTTCTTGCGTTTAGCCCCCCCACCCCACCCCAAGCATCCAGATGGCTACCTTTGGGCTGTGGCGGCATTGAGTGTATATGACTCTGAGGTACTGCTATGTCAGGCTCAGCACACCTCTTCAAGCGCCACCATCCCCCGCCCCCCAATTGCACGACTCCAATCATGGTTTTCCCATTTGGATTTCATGGAGAAAGAAAGAGAAGAGGGATCATGCACATGGTGCACCTTCATGCCCTTCCCTCTTTCTCTCCATCACCTGTGACAGAGGGGTCAGAGCCCTGAATCGACAGGCTTGAAGGGTTGTCTTGGAGACCTTGAATGGAGGAGTCCTGAAGGTTAAAGTCCTGGACTGCCAGCCAAAAGGTCAGCAGTTCAAACCTGCCAGCTGCTCTGAGCGGGAGAGGGGCCAGTCTGTAGAGTGACAGCCTTGGCAACGCTCTCGGGCAGCACTGCTCTGCTTTGGGGCTCCTGTGGGCTGGCAGCCTCCCTACAGCCGTGGGCTTGGACGGTCAGTCTAGGTTAGTTGATCAGATGTTGACCTTGCCTGACTTCTGCGGACTGGCTTCATGCTCGGTGGTCTAGCCAGGGTGAAGTCAAATAGAGATAAATCCACCGTCTTACAGGGTGGTTTTTCCTTTTTTAAAAATAATTAAAATCACAAAATTTTTAATATTAAAATTTTTCTGGGCTGACTTTAGCTTTGGCCCTGTTCCTATGTTTTCTACTTAATAAATGAGGGGCTTCAAAGTGTTCACAGAAAAGATGGAATTAAAAGATAATTGAATTTTTGCAGGGACTTTTGAAAGCCGCATTGTGTGGTGTTGGCCTTTGACTCATGGGATCCATAGGGTTTTTCAGAAGTAGAGCAGGCCTTTCTTCCCAGTGTCTCTCAGTCTGGAGTCTGCGGAAATCTGTTGAGCAGCATAGTATCAGGCAAATCTCTACTGAGGGGACACAGGAGGGGCGCTGACTGGTGGTCACACCCAGGTCTTATGCGTGTGGCCAAGCACCGTCTCCCTGACCTACCACTGCCCCCACACAAAACGTGAGTTAAAACTCACAGAAGAGTCTGCCAGCAGAAAAAAAGGTTACCTGTGTAGCATTTAAAATTATTATTGTAAATTATTACTTTATTTTCACTGAAGCCCTCCAGAAGTTTTCTGGTGATGGAAGCTGTTCGTAGACCGGTTTTCTTGCTCCAAACCCCAGTGCCTGCACGGGCAAGGAAGTTGGTCCCAAGTCACTGAGCCTGTGACTCCTCTTGGCTGTGGGAAACCCGTGCTCTCTTTGGAGAGTCCTGTCGGGGTGTGTGTGTGTGTGTGCACACACTCAGGGTTGGGGGGGGTGTCTTATTGGGGAAGGGCCTGGCTCACATGTGACAGACAGTGATGACAGGACAGCCACCTTGGGAGAGCCACTTTGTAAAGGAAAATGTAGTCTGTACATAACATACTTTTTGGTGAAATCTGTTCAGGTCCTTTTTGCCCCCTTTTCAGCTGAGCTGTTTGTCTTTTGCTAAGTTAGGAGTTAAAAGTCCTGATTATATGTTTGGTCTCATCAGTTCCTCCCTCCCTATCAGTTGTCCCTTCACATTGTTGATAGACTTGATACACATTTTAAATTTTCATGAGGTCCAATTTTGATACAAAAATAATTCATTTAAAAAAATCTAATTTAGCAAATGAAAAAGACCCGAGAAGATTATCGTGCCAGTCTTTCTACCCCAGAACATTTTTATTTAAAATGTAATGTAGCTCTTCCATTTATTTTACATGGAATGTGGGTTTGCTTTTATTTTTCTTTGTTTAGTTGAATATACAGCGTGTTATGATTTTTCATTTACTATTCCAACAGACATTAAAAAGTTTTTGAAGAAATGTGATTCTTAGTGATATTCTGTTGAATGAAAGTATCGTATATAACTATTTGTTACCTAACTTTTTCCTTTAAGCTATCTTAAATATACATATCATTACCACTTTAAATGTACATATATAGCTACAGCGATGTTTAGGATTTTATTGCTGGTTTTTTTCTTACATTTTTGATGTCAGGATACAATCATTTGATTTCATTTTGAATAAAACCTAAAAGTCATTTTCCCCCCTTCCACGGTATCCAGGAGATAAGAGATTACTATAGTGTTTGCTTACAGTGAGTTTCATGGGCAGTAGTACTTTTCTTTCGTACTCCCTCACGGCCACTGGGTACCTTCCAACTCACAGTGACCTGTAGGACGGGTGTCTGAGGGGGTGAGTCTACCAGAGCCGACAGCCTCCTCTTTCCCCCCCTCACAGTGACTGGTGGGTTTGCACCTCGCCTTTTGCAGTTAATAGCCCACCAAACAAAACTGCACATCACAGGCAGAGCTTAAGCTATAACTGTTGCCATTTTGGATAAAGTGTTAGACTAAGATTTATTTCCATAAAGCTACTGACTCAAAATTTGTCAGGTGTTTAGGATGATTTTAAGGGGTGGCTTCTAGAAATAGGGTTATCTGGTGAGTGGCTGAGAGCGTTTATTAATACTCTGTAGTTGTAAGTTGCTCAGTTGCTTCACAGGAAAGAGGCACGCTTAATTTGCCTTCCCACCAGTGATGAATTTCCTCTCTGATTGCACCTTTGCAAAACAGAACATCATAAAGTTATTTCTATTCATTTTTGGTTCCACGTGAGGATGGATGGTTTGGGGCCTGTATTAACCAAATTCGTCCTTCCTGGATTCTGTTCATGGCTTTTGCTCCTTTGTTTAGCGGCATGGCATGGCAGTTCGGGAGACTCCCAGGCCCTTGTACACTGCCACCACTAGTGAGTATTTAGCCCGGAAACTTGTTTCTTAGTTGCAAGGTGGGTGTTCTGCCTTCAGGTGCCAGGCTCACCAGGTAGGAAGGGAAGGGGTGAGGGGCCCTGCCAGCCCAGGCTCTCTCAGGAGCCCCCTGCCCGTGGCCAGCATTGCCACTGGTGTCCGCCGTCTAGGTGGATGTTGCACAGGGTGTGGGGGCCAGTCCCCTGGAACACCTGCAGCCGTCCGTCTCTGATGTTCACCATTTACCCACTTCTAAAATTTTTGTCACCTTTGGTAGTCCTTATTTCCTGACCCATTTGTTGTGTTTTTGTAAGTTTCTAATTCTGTTTCTACTTGTTTACTGCTATTTCCTTTGCAATATTTTAACACTGTATCCTGGGGGGGAGGAGGGCTTGCAGGTGCGGGGGAGTGGGGGGAAGAGTGGCCTGTAGGCGGGGTGCTGTGCTGAGTGAATGACAGCAGGGCGGGGTTGGTTGCAGCTAGTGAGGCAGTCAGTAGAGGTCCTGGTGCATGCTCAGTGTTGGGAAAGTGGGTGGTCTCAGTTTATTGGTCACTGGAAAGTCATCCATTATGCTGCTGTGATATCCCCTGTCACAGCTTGTGCCCTGTCTAGCTGGTAGGTAGCTGTCCAGGGCAGGTGTGCCCTCTCTCTCTCTCTTGGGCGATGAGGGTGGGGGTGGGGAGTGTGTGCTCTTCTCCTGTGGCTTTACTTAAGCCTCACTTAGCAGTTGCTGCTTTTTACCCATTCCAAACCTACAGTGTGATGATTCAAAAATTCCTCACTGCCCCATCTCTTAGGGAGATCATTTTCTTGATTAACTGTCTACTCTGCAAACCTTCAACCGGTGCACCAGGAAAAAAATTAAAAAGTCTGTCTGGGTCTTGGTACTTTCTGGCCTGGATCCAGCTCCATTTTATCTGCTAGTTAGTTCGTTAACATATCACTGGTCTTGTGGTCCCTCGAAGACACTGGTTTGGGCCCTTGTTCTTTATCCTCTCTTGTTTTGTGAGTACATTTGTTTATTGTTTTTCTCCGATGATCTGAGTCTGTCTCCCCTCTTGATGGACTTGGATTTCTTAGGCTTGGCCCTGCCATCTTATTTGCTGTTTTTTAATCTACCACGTTCCAATACTTTTTTCCTAAATTGCTGGGTTGATTAAGCTGGGTTTTCTGTTTGTTTTTTTCTCCCTCTGTTAATGTGAAGTTAGGCAACCTCTTTTCTGTTCCTCTGGTCGTCCGTTACCTGATATCTTAATGCACATTCTTTCTGTTTCTTGGACAAAGTCTAGAATGACTTGGAAGTTATGTCCCACCTCACCCAGGATCCTGGAGTTCTGTTCATTTCCCTTTGTAGCTTAACAGTGTTGCTCTTTTGATGGTGTGCGGTCACTAAGCTCTTAGCCCTCTCTTCCTGGAGATGGGGCTTGGATGGGGCAGCCCAGCGGCTCCTGAGGCAGCTCTCCATCTGTGGCCCTTCCACTGGGGCTTCCCCCCGAATCTGCTCACACCCCACCCAGAGCTCCCCTCCCTGTGAGTGAGCCTGCCTGTGTTTTTGTTTCATGATCTTTTGTGTTGCCCTTGGATTACCCAAACCACACCTGGTATCACTGAGTGTGAACAGGAACGGGAGCAGACAGCCCCATCATTCCCTCTAGGAGCTACTGGTGGGGGTTGACTAGGCTAAGCCTGTTTTAGGGGACAAAAGAGACCCCCAATATGACTGATGTTGTTCCAACTCATAGTGACCCCTGTATACGATGGAAGGAAACGCTGCCTGTGTCATCCTCAGTTAGGCGTGAGCCCTTGTTGCAGCCACTATCCGTCTTAACTCCTTGAAGGGGTTCGTTCCTCTTTTTCACCGCCCTTCTGCTTTGCCAAGCATGATGCCCCTTTCTGGGGACTAGTCTCTTCTGGCATCGTGTCCCAAGTATATGAGACTAAGTCTTGCCATCTCGCTTCTCAGGAGTATTCTGGCCATGCTTCTTCCAAGACAGATCTGTGTGTTCTTTTGGTAGTCCGTGGTGCTTTTCGGTGTTTTTTTTTTACCAGCAACATATCATTTATGGAGGTCGTTTAAGTGGGACAAAAACAAAGACAGTCCATCCAGACGAGGGAGCCTGTTGGCACAACGCCAGCCTGGGATCTAAGGAGTTACAGAAACAGCCCCCTCTGTGTCGGACCCAGGAGTACCGGGAAACTGCCACAGAAGCATGGTTGGCCGTAGATCAGGGTGCACCAGCTTCAGGCTGTACATTCTGTTAGATAGAGGAGATTGTGTGTTCCGACCAAGGCAGGCAGGGCATGACTGACCATGTGAACCCCAAGACCTTATTTCTATCAAGGACCCACGTAGGCAAGTCCTTCAGGGCAAAGACCAAGACCAAACTCACTGCCAGCGGGTAGATCCCAGCTCCTAGTGACCTTATAGGACAGAGCAGAACTAATCCTGTGAATGCCCATCTTTAGGGGACGGGAAGGCCTCTTGAAATTGCCGACTTGGTTAGTCGCCCAATGAATTGGAAAGTCCAGTCCCTTTCTGATGCACGTTGCCTGAGGGCAAGGCAGTTCACAGTAAGGAATGGTACCCTGGAGAGACACAGAAATGGATTTGGAGTTGAACTCTTGACTGTATAGCCTTCTTCACACCTAGTGCTCATAAGTGAGGCTCCATTACAGCCTCATGTGAAGCAAGGAGCCTCGGGTGCAGTGATGAAGCGCTTGGGGTCTAGATAGGGTCTGCCTCCATAAGGGCTACAGTCTTGGGAACCCCGTGGGGCGGGTCTACCCTATCCTTTAGCTTTGTTATGTGTCAGAATGGACTCGTTGGCAGTGGGGTTTTGCTGCATTGGGGGCAGGGAGAGTGGTGAAATAAGTAGTGAGATCATAGTTTCAGGGAACGGAGAAACAGGATTTTTTACTTTCTGTTAAAGACAAAGCTGCAGGACATTTAGATGTTGTTCATGCTAGTCTCCTCTCTTTGTGACTCCGTTTTCCTCCAGACAGTTTTTAGGATCTTGTTTGGGGGCTGGCAGGTAGCCCTGGTGGTGCATAGTGGTTATGCATTAGGCTGTGATCCAAAAGGTCTGCAGTTCTAATCCACCAGCCTCACCGAGGGAGAAAGACAACAGGGCATTCTACACCCTTAAACATTCAGGACAGACTCAGATTTTAAGAATTCTGGTGACATAGGACAAATGTATCTGGAACCAGAAAAATTGTGGGTCAGAGCACTGGGCTGGGATACTCAGTCATGAGCCCTTTCAGGTGCTCGCTCTGGGAGATGGGAAGAATCCCTTTGAAAGCAAGGACTGGCATTGAACTATGATAGCACTCTTGCTGTCTGTTGAGTTGGCTTGTTGTTAAATTCCGATGGGCTCTACGCTTAGCGATGTATTATTATTCTTTATTTCCTTAACAACCTCCAGGGCTGGGTCTTTGCTTTTGTTGTCCATGAGAGTTCGCTGCCTTAAACTGTCTGAATGGAACCCCCTGGCCTGCAGGGCCACTTCTGGTCTGGTCACTAACAAGTTGTCTCTGAACTACATTTCTTTTCATAGACTTCCATGGATGCTAACGTGCTGGTTAATAAGATGTCGAGAAATAATTTGGAGGCATCGCCTGGCAAAATGGCAGAGCCTTTTAATTTCGAGAAAAATGAAAGCAAGCTCCCACTGCCGGATTCCTTAAGAAGCCCCGGGGGACACCCTCACCACCCCAGTTTCAGGCTGAAAAGCCCGGAGAGTGGGAATAAAAAGAAGAGCTTTCTGCTTGGTGAGCAAGCCAGGCAGTACTTGGCTAGTCAGGAGGACCTTTCCGGATCTTCAAGCCCGAAAGGCATCAACGGAGAAGTGGGGGGAGCCAAAGGAGACTGGAAGACTGGTGAGTGGCACCTGAGGCCTTCCTGCTTCTTGATTCTGAGGGCTCTGGGGCTTGGCCAACACACCTGCGGGCTGGCAGCAGGCCAGTCACATGACCCACCCACCGGTCAGTGTGTGCACGCAGACATTTACGTAAAAGGAAAACGCCTTGTATCGGGTAGCTCCTTTTGTCTTGATCAATCACCGACGGATTCCTGGCAGAGATTCCTTATTTCCTTGAAGTGACAGGCTTGGGAAAACTGCAGGAGGGGAGACTTCTCTGCAGATGAGCTGCTCTCCCACAGTCAGATCGTTTGAGTAGGGAAGTCGAATGCATGTAAACAACGGGCTTTTCAGGAGTATTGCAAAGATTGCCCCTGGTTTCAATGCCATGCAAATGTTCTGCATATTAAACCGTTGCGATTGAGCCCTTTCCAGGAATGGGCTAGAACAGAACTGCCCCCTCGGGTTTCCAAGGCTGGAATCTTGATAGAAGCAAACTCAGCCTCTTGCTCCCCAAGGAGGGCCCAGGACCTCAAGCCTCTGCCCTACCCCTAGCTAGCACCCGAGCGCTTTGCCACTGTGCCACCATCACACCTTTCTGAGTATAGTGGTAGATAGATCTAGAACATGACGGTTACGTTTGATTTTTTTTCCCTTTTAAAAGAAGAAAAAAATCATTCTTTCATCCTAAATTCTAGAAACCTGCTTTATTTATGAACCCTCAGACCTGTTGGCATCAAGTCCCGTCAGCGTTTCTGAAATAAAGTGTTTTCCTCACAATATTGTTTGCTTACCCCCCTTTGGTGTGTGAACTTTATACCGGTGATGCCAAAGCAAGGGTGGGTGACGGCTAGCGCCCAACTCGGCCTCCGGCCACAGCCACTGACCGCGCACTTGCCGTCTCACGCTCAACAAAAGCCAAAAGACCCTTGAAGCAGTAAACAGGTTGGTTTTTAACTCTAGTAAATCTCAACCCTCATGCGCATCTATTTTTAATATTTCGAGACAATTGGAAATTGGCGCGTGACCTTTCTGGAGCACAAGCCAGTGCCTGAGCTGTGAGCCGGAGAAGGGCCGGCGTGATGGGACCCCAGGCTCCCCTCCCTGGCAGGCAGGTTCGGGAAGAACCCAGTGAGCCTGTCACTCCCCAGGACAGCATCCACAGCGTTTGCCACAAGGGATCCACTTTGAACTTTCACGTGAAAATGAGATTTCAGAAACACTCTCAGCCACGCTCAGAGAGCGTGGCAGCCTGGCTGCCCCAAGACCCAGCATTCCCTGATGAGACGGGGAGTGGGGTTGGGGGTGGGGGTGCCATCTGAACAAGAAGGATCCCGTCGGGCCGTGTCAGCTGAAGTGTGTTCACACGCGACAGAGAAGGGTGTTTCCCCAAGGAATCGTGACATTGCACACACATCTCTGGGGAAGACATTCCGTCCGAAGCACAAGAGAAACCAAGCCAGCGGATGTGGTGTCACACTGAGCAGCTTGTCCCATTGGTCTTGGGTTCCACGGCACGATGCACCCTGAGGAATGACTAGGTGCTGGTGTTACCCAAGGGAGACTTGGCCACCCTTAACTTCAGAAGGCCATTGGGTACTTTCCGCTTTGCAGCTCTGTCTTTTTGTGAGGCCTGGTGGCCCCGAGAGGCCTGTGCCTGCAGAGTAGACGGAGGTGGGAGGCCACCTTGCCTCCTCTGTGGCCCAGCTGTGCAGGAGGCCAGGGATGCCCTCTCGTTGGCGTGCGTGCGTGTGTGTGTGGGGGGGGGGGGGCTGTGCACCCCAAAGTCCAAGACTAGTTCAGTTTTTCGTTTAAAAGATGCTGTCAACCTGTAATGGTTGCATAGTTTTTTTTAATGAATCATTCTGAATTCTTAAGTTTTAATTTCTCCTGTGGCAAATAAGTAAAGTCCTTCCAGCATAAATTCCCTGGGGTCCTCAGTGATCTCTAAGTGTCAGGTTCCGGACTCCGAACAGATGGCTGGGAAGAGTCCACAGGGTGGGACGCACATGTGAGCACCGGCCCAGGCTCCCCGTGTTGACTTAGGTGGTGGCATAGATAGACGGAGGCCCTAGAATGTGCGCGCCTAGTACGGTCCTGTACATTTCTAACTATAAAGAACTATTCGCCTCTTTCTAAAAGTTGTTTTTTTTCCTCAGGAAATTCCGTGTCGCCCTTGAATGCTGGCAGCACTTCGCCGCCCCAGAACAGCAGTGCCGTGAGTTGCCGTGTGTGTGTGTGTGTGTGTGTGTGTGCGTGTGCGTGTGTTTAGCGTGTCTGTGCTTGGTTCACACATCTCGGGCTTGTTCTTGTGTTTCTTTAATAAAGGATTGCTCCAACGGTAGGTTATCAGTCAAGGTCAGGGATCCTCGTTCTTGATGTAGTGCCTTTTCTTTTTGGATTAAGTTTTCCTCTTTCTAAGGATGACTGTAGCTTTACCTGTGGTTCTCAGGAATCGCACAGAGACCCCTTAGTGCCCTCCCCCCAGCTTCCCCCCTACTGGTCACATTGAGAACTGCCCCACAGGAGCAGGTCCAGGGCCAGGAAGATCCCTAGAGGTTCTCTGGTGTCTATTTTTTACGGCCCTAACCACAGCCTCCTGCCCTGCTTCCTCCCCAACCCCTCGTGCCTCCTGCAGTCCGTTGTAGTCGTCCTTTCCGCTCAGAAAGGGCCTCTTTTGAGAGTGTCCACTCCCTGCAGTGCAACCTAGTGACTCTTCTAGTATGTCGTAGTTAGCAGCACTCAGGTCCTTTTTGTGATGCACCACACCATTTGAATTGCAGATGAGTGCTTTCCAGTTTTGACTACTCCCAAATCAAATGGTTATAGATACTGTATTAGTCTGGGTGCACTAGAGAAACAAATTCATAGACACTCGTGTATAAGAGTTCTATATAAAGAGTAATTGTACACTAAGAAAACATCCCCAGTCCAGTCCGGATCAAGTCCGTAAGTCTGATATTAGCCCGTATGTCTGATACCAATCTAAAGTACTCTTCAGACTCACGAAACACATGCAATGATGCCGAATGCAGGAAGATCGCAGGCCAGTGGGTGGGAAGTCTTGCGGATCCAGTGGTGTTGCAAGCATCTCAGCACTGGCAGGTGTCTCCATGGGGCTCCTTCAGCTCCAGGGCTCGAGCCTAACTCCATGTATCTTGTCCACAGGAATGTCTCACGGGGCGACCGAGTGTCCTACCTCCGGCGAGCTTTTTAACAACTTAGTGCCTCCAATGAGGTCATCAAGCAGCAACCTGATTGACAGTCTAAACCAGGGGTCCTCAAACTTTTTAAACGGGGCCAGTTCACTGTCCCTCAGACCGTTGGAGGCCCAGACTATAGTTTTAAAAACAAAAACAAAACTATGAACATATTCCTGTGCATACTGCAAATATCTTACTTTGAAGTAAAAAAAGGAGGGGCAAAACACCTGGCAGGCTGGATAAATGTCCTCAACGGGCCGCATGTGGCCCACAGGCCCTAGTTTGAGGACCCCTGGTCTAAACTGTACCCCTTCACTCTTTAAGTCTCAAATTGACACCAGATTATGGAACTACGACAGACACTCAGGTTTTGGGTTTTTACGGCTCTAGGATTCAAGTCCAGAGCACTATTGAGGAGTCACGTGACAGCCCAGAGTAGTTTCCTGAGGAACCACTGATTCCCCGCCATCGTTGGCACCATCTTGCGTCCCATCAGTGGCCATGAATGAGCCAGTGTCTTTGCATGCTTGTCGGCAGTGAGCGCTCGTGTTTCCGTTACCCAGTTCTCGTAGGCATTCAGTGTACTTCATGGAGTGTCTCGTGTGCATTTCCCTGGTGGCACGGGGGTTACGCTCTGGGCTGTGTGTTCCCCAAGGTCAGCGGTTGGAAACCCGCAGCCAATCTTTGACAACCTTGGAAAAAAAAAAAAGAAAGCTCAGTCAGCTGGCTGCCATGTTGTTTGGGCCCCAGGATGCCCCTCAGGAGCTTGCTTTCCTCGCTCCCCTTTAGTTTGCTTCATGCCAGAGCCCAGGGGGTGTGGTTGTCCTTGGTGGGAGAAGGGGAAAGGGGGGCCACGTTTCCTTCCCCTTCTGGCAGCAGCAGAGGCAGTGGTGTGAAGGGCTGCTCCTGCTCTTCTCTCGTCTTCACAGAGACCGAGCAATACTGCGCCTCCCGCGAAGTCCAAAAGAGCCAACAAGTTGACTGAAAATTCCTTGTCCTTAAACAACCCGGCGCTCTTCAACTCCTTAGGACCTCCTCTTCGGTCCACCACCTGCCATCGCTGCGGCCTATTTGGTAAGCAGGTTTGCTCAGAAAGTCTGTTGGAGGATTTCCCTCTAGATTAATATTTTACTATTATGGGAAACGTGAAACAAAGAGCGTAGACAGGTTTGGCATATGGACTTCATGCTCCCAGCTCCAGTGGCTGCCAGACCACGGCCATTGCTTTCGCCCATGCCTCGCAGCTTGCCCTCCTAGCTTCCCTTCCTAACACTGTTTTCTCAAGTCGGCTTTTCTCCATGTACAACTTCACAGGCGCCCAAATGCACACCCTGCCCCCCTCCCCCCGCCGAGATGGGAACATTTCCATCTTCTCAGGGACTTCCCGCACACTCCTTCACAGGCCTGCACCTGCCGGAGGTCACCCCCATGCTGCTTGTGTTGCCCTTGCACCTTTTCTGCCTGTCACAGAATTTCATATAAGTGGAATCGTAGCACTAGGGTACTGGTCAGTAAAGCTTTGTGTTTCAGAACAATATTTTTGAGATTCAACCACATTACTGCATGCATCGTTAACTTTTTTTTAAACCACTGAATATGACTACATTGTATGGGAGCTCTGCTGGCAGAGTTGGGTTGCGATCCGCAGGGTCAGCAATTCAAAGTCACCTGTGACTCCGAGGGAGAAAGACCAGGCTTTCCAGTCTTGTAGAGTCGCAGTCTCAGAACCATGTCCTGTTAGGAGGCTGTGGGTTAGCATTGGCTCGATGGCAGTGGGTGATGGCATGGTCCAATGATGCACAGTCCGTCTACTATCCTGTTGGTGATCATTTGGGTTGTATCCAGCTTTGGGCGGTGATGGATCGAACTCATCTATGTACACGTTGTCGTTGTCATCATCATCATCATCATCATCGTGTGGACTTGGGGTCATTTGGCATAAAATCGCTGAGTCAAAGGATGGTTCATTACGTATATGCTTAAGGAAACTGCCGGGCCATTCTCCAAAATAACAGCCCTGTTTTGTATCCCCATTGGCAGTTTGAGAGTTCTGGTTCCACATTCTTGTCTACATCTGCTGTTTTTAATTATAGCCCTTGTGTGTAGTGGTATTTCATTTTGGTTTTTAATTTATAGGCTCCTCCAAGCAATTATTTATGCAGTTACTTGGTCATTGGGTTTTTAACACCTTTGTTTATTTCTCAGTGGAAGCAGTTGAGACTATCTTGATTTTGTTGTTTGAGGATTTTGATTAGCTTTTATTCCCACCCACCCTTTTCCTATCTTGATACTGATTTTTTTTCCAGAATTTGTATTTCAAAAACTTCTTGGGCTTTTATCTATGTATGGTTCTCTTTAGTAAGTCTTTCATTGACAGAAATATTTTTACACAAATCTGCTTGCTCAAATGTAATAGTTTTGCTGTCTTTGATCCTTTAATGTTTCTCACGGTGATAAAATATATGTAACAGTTTATATTCTAATCATATTTAAGTGCACAATTCAGGGCTGTTAATTACATTCATAATATGCAATCAGCACCACAGTATTTTCTGAACTTTTTTTAAGTCACTATGAATATTGTGCACAGTAATTTTCTATTCCCTCTTCCTACCAGAACCTGGTAATGACTAATCTATTCTTAGCGCTACTCAGTTACTATGCTAGTTATTTCGTATATGAAGAGGTACCCCCCAAAAAACTGGAAAAAAACTCTGGGCAGAGTTTTCATAGTACGTGCTCCCCCCTCCCCCCAACCAGGTGACCATCTAGCACAGCGGTTCTCAACCTGTGGCTTGCAACGCCCTTGGGGGGGGTGTCGAAGGACCCTTTCACGGGGTTTACCCAGTTCATGACAGTAGCAAATGACAGTGATGAAGTAGCAACAAAAATAATCTTAAGACTGCGGGGGGTGGGGGGGCACCTCAATACAAGGAATTGTTTCAAAGGCTTCCTTATTAGGAAGGTTGAGAAGCACTGATCTAGCAACTCGCTCTGAGTCGGTGCACCCAATGGTGTTGCCTGGGAAGGTTCTCTCTGGTCACATTGGATTTTTCCCTAAAAGCAGTTTCGCTCAAACCTCGGTGTTCTTGATGGCCGATGTAAGAGAACAGCATACGGCTGTGAAATTGCGTTCCTGCTCTGGAAAAATGCTGCAGAAACTGCCGCTGTTGCTGAAGAGTTTACAAGGACAGCAGTATGGGAAAAACAAGTGTAGGAATGTTTTTCTTGTTTCAAAAAAGGTGAAATTTCCAATGACAAACCTCATTCTGGACATCTATCAACTTCATGAACAGACGAAAATGCTGACTTTCCCCCAAGGTTACTGCTGGTGAGGCGACAAGCTATTCTTAAGACCCCAAAGGAAACATCAATGAAGCCAGTGGAGCAGGCCACCTGCTCCCCCCCCCCCCACGCTCATCAAGTGAAGTCAAAAATCAAGATGATGCTCATGTGATTTGTTTTTTTGATGTGAGGGATGGTGCATTTATTTGGAGTTTGTTCCACCAGATCAGACTACTAATCAAGTGTTCTATTTAGGGGTTCTGAAAAGATGACATAGCAAAAAGGCCTTATTGGTGGCAGATGGGGGACTGGTTTTGCCACCACGACAATGCACCTGCTCACGCAGCCATCTCAGTGCGCCAGTTTTTGACAAAAAACCAGCCTGCCTCTCTTGCCTCACACACCCGACTCACCTGACCTCGCTCCATGGGACCTTTTTGTTTCTGAGAATGCAAAGGGACAGGAAGGGACAGCAGTTTTGCAGCGTAGAAGAGGTGAAGGACATCATGAGGGAGGTGCTGTCAGCCGTCCCAGCAGATGAGTCTGAAAAATGTTTCCAAGAATGGAATCCCAGATTGGACATATGTATTAAGTGTAGTGGAGAGTACTTTGAAGGTGATAAGATTGTCTTGTAAGAAATTTATATAGCTTTGGGGGCGGGGATACTGGGTTTGGGGGAGGGGGTTATCCCATTGTAAGTGGAGTCTTGCAACACTTGTCCTGTGGGACGTGGCTTCTTCCACTCAAGGCTCTTCCATGTTCTAATGCATGAAGGGGCTTCAAAAGTTCCGTTTTCCACGGACTTTTCAAAGCCCCACACAGGATCAAGATGCCACTTCTCTTTCGGACAAACTAATGCTCCATTGTGGGTACATGGACCACATTGTGTACCCAGGGGCAGCTGTGTGTGCTGGCTGTGTGAACCCCGCTCCAGTGAGCAATGCGTGTGCAAGCACAGGTGTGAGTCTGCCTCCAGGGCTCTTGGATCTGTACACAGGCGTGGGGTTGCGGAGTTTCCAGGATTGTGGACTCTCTGAGAAACCACTGAACTCTCCCCACCATGCCTGTGCCATCTTTCTTTCGAACCGGGAATGCACGGCAGTTCCGGTTGCTCCCCGGTCCCACCGTCAATCAGTTTCCCCATCTTCTTTGATAATCCATTCTGGTCGGTGCGAAGTTGTATCTCACTGTTTTTGATTGATATTTCCATCGCGTTACGGACCGACTGGCCACTAGTATATCTTCTCTGAAGAATTGTCAAGTCTTTTGTCCATCTTGGAATGGGGTTGTAGATCTTTTGTTGGACTGTCGGAGTTCTTTATAAATTCTGGGTGTTAATCCTTATGAGGACACGATTTGCACCTATTTTCTCCCATTTATTGACTGCCTTCACTCTCTTGATGATGCTCTTTTATGCACACAGAGGTTTTAATTGGAACAAGGTCCTTTTGTTTTTGCTGCTTGCGTGTTGGGTGTCTTTCCTTAGAACCCAAAGGAGCCTTGGTGGCATAGTGGGCATCATGTATTGGACTACTAACCACCAGGTCAGCAGTTCAAAATCACCAGCACCTCCACAGGAGAAGGAAATCCACAGGGCAGGTCACTCTGTCCTATGGAGTCAGTGTGTGTCAGGACGGACTCGGAGGCAGTCAGTAGTAGAGGACATCTTAGCGTCTATGGCCAAATCGAAAGCCATGAAGATTTTTTTGCGCTTAATTTCCATGTTGGGTCATGGATGCCTTTTGAGCTGATTTTTTGTAGATAGTGTGAGGGGCAGGGGTACATGGGTCACCGTTCCCTTTGTCACTTGCGTTTCAGCCCAAAGTCCATTAACATGAGGTGCCCCTCCCTGTCCATCTCTCTCCCTCTTCTGTGCTTACCGATCTTCCTTTCCACTTATAGTTCAAGAGAGCGTTGAAAAGTTTACCCTTAATCCTGTTCTGTTCTCCTCTGAGGTGTTGTGAAAGCGCCTTATCACAAACCGCACAGTTCTCCTCCCTTGGCCATGTGGGTGTGGTTGACAGAATGGTGGTGACGGGCTGGTCATGGAAGCACTTGACCACACCTGCCTGGCGTGGTGCGCTGATGATGCTCTGGGTTGTGTCCTGCAGGGTCACTGAGGTGCTCACAGTGCAAGCAAACGTACTATTGCTCCATCGCGTGTCAGAGGAGAGACTGGTCAGCGCATAGCATCGTGTGCAAACCTGTGCAGCAAAAGTGAGTGTCCCCTGTTGGTCGGTGACTGAGGTATTTGTTTCCATTTGGGAATCTAGGAAGAGGATCAGAGCCATTAAAACTAGATCCTAAAACTAGGTGGGAATTGTAGTCTTTAAATTACTGTTTACTGAGACAGAGGAGCCCTGCTGTTAACAGTGGGTTACCCATTGGGCTGCGGACTGCATCCATCAAGATTTAAACCCTCTGAGGTCATCTATAGAGTCCCTATGAGTCAACATCAACTCACTGACAGTGGGTTGATTGAAACATGGGCCACGTGTATGACTTGGAAGTGAGCAGCCCAGCACTCTGGGGAGTTGTTGTGAATCGTAATCATGGTTTATGGCCCCTCGGTCCAAGTGACTCTTGCTGTGGCGAATGTTGTTATCAGGGTTTTTTGTTTGTTTATTCCCCCAGTGTCCACAAACCTGAAGACAATAATGTGCCTTTTGAAACAAAGAACATGGAAATGAAAAATGAGGTACGGTTGGCTTCCTTAATGTCCTAAGAACAAAACGGCCCAGCTCTTAGAGTAGTTAAGTGAAATAGCATTTCTCACACTCCTTTTACCTTTCACTAATACCCATCTGAATGCAAGCGTTCCCTGTGGAATGGCCCTTGTACATCCTGTTGCTGGTATTTATTGGCTCCTGGTGGCTTAGTGGCTACGCTTTGGGCTGCTAACCCAATCGTAAGGTCAGCAGTTCAGAACCACCAGCTGCTCCGAGGAAGCAAGACTAAGCTTTCTGTTCTCCTTAAGAGCCACAGCCTTGGAAACCCACAGGGGCCCGTCTGCCCTGTCCTGTAGGGTCACGATGAGTAGGAATCAACTCAAAGGTAGTGATTTTGCTCTTTTGAGTTCTTAGGGTCTTTGAGAATTGTTTATTTCTGGCCTTTATCCCAAACAGGCCTTGAGACGGCTGTGTCCCAGTGGAAACGCCGTCATGGTGGTTCAGTGTCCCCACTTGTTGCAGTCCCTGCAGGCACCAGAAGTCTAGTTCTGTACACGGAAGGAACTCCCAGTGGTGTCCCTTCAGCTGTCTGTCCACAGAGGGCTGTTTCCACGCACTGCGCTTCTCCCGCCAGATGGTTATGTGGGTGGCATCTGTCTGACTGTAATAATCTGCCCGGTTCCTACGTAGCGATGCTTTTTTAGGCCTTCTGTACCTGTGCCTTCTAAGCTTTGTGCTTAAAAGAGTTGAGCAAGTGCACGTGTACGGGCTGTTGATTCATCTTGTGCAAGCACAGCGGGCGCATCAGCACCCTTGCCTGGTGGTTGGGAGGAGCCTCGGCACTGCACACTGCCTGCCTGTTGACAGTGGGTACCCTGTGCACGCTCTCCTAAGTCCAGTCCGTCACACAGTGGCTGTAGTGACATTGATGGCACATGTCGACACACAGTTCCCTGAGGAGGTGCTCCTTTGCCTAAAACAGGATGACTATCCATTGGGACTTCCTAAAGAGATCGCTCCTTGTGCTGAGAAAGTCATGTTTTCGGATTT
This sequence comes from Tenrec ecaudatus, assembly GCF_050624435.1. Taxonomy (NCBI): domain Eukaryota; kingdom Metazoa; phylum Chordata; class Mammalia; order Afrosoricida; family Tenrecidae; genus Tenrec; species Tenrec ecaudatus. The sequence continues at coordinate 98,018,401 of NC_134545.1, forward strand.
GAGAAGTCTACAGCTCAGGAAGTCGATGGAAATCAAGGTATTTGTCTCACTGCCGTGGAAGTCCAAAGAACTGTAGACGTTTTATCCCCTTCCCTGTCTTTAACACGAGTTTGTAAGGTAGCTGTTGGATACGTCTGGGTGAGTGTCTTAACCCTGTTTTTTTCATACCTTGTTTGTATTCTATTTACTGTATTTTTCCTAGTGAATTGCTCCATGTTTTCTGTCTTTGAAAGGGCACAATCACGGAATTCAAAAACCCAAGTGACTTCTATGTGCAGATGTATTCTTCCGAAATCTTAGAATACATGAACAAACTTTCTGTGAGCTTGAAGGAAACGTACGCCAATCTGCCGGAGGAGGATTACATTGCTGCCAAGGGGGAAGTCTGTGTCGCCAAGTACACCGTTGACCAGGTACCCATCCCCTAAGGAGCTACATTGTTTCACGAAGTGCTTGAACTTGGGCCAGACAGCTTACTGACACCAGTGCGTGCAGAAAGCCTCATCCTCCTCCTCCCGATTGACTGATGGGCTCAAACGATGGCCTTGCTGCCATGACGGGTGTCTGAGAAGGTGTCCTCATCAGACAGAGTCCAGGGGTTTCCTGGCACGCTCTTCTGTAAACAGAGTTAGGCTTTTAAGCTGAGTGCCTTAGCACAGACCCCCATACCCTTTCTTCCCCACGTGGGTTGGCGGTTTAACCTGAGATAGTGAGGAATGAGGCTCTCTGCTCCTTTCCCATAAGCATTTGGAGCCTAGAAAACCCTGCATTGGGTCGGTGTGGGTTGGAATGGACTGGCTGGCAGGGAGTGTAAGATTGTGGGCATGCTGTTGGGAAGCAGAGTCTATTACAGTGATCTTGTCTCCCCTGTAGACCTGGAACAGAGTAATAATCCAAGATGTTGACGTGCTGCAGAAGAAGGCCCGAGTCCTCTACATTGATTATGGGAATGAGGAAGTCATCCCAGTGAACAGAATCCACCCACTCCGCCGACACATGGACTTGTTTCCTCCTTGCGTGAGTCCCTCTTGGCTTCCCCCCGGGACTTGACGTGCACCCCCGGAGCGGTTTTTAAGTGTTGTGATAGGCAGCCCGTTTGGCTTGTTCTGTCCTGCTCCCGTTGCCCAAGAAGTAGCTGGTGCTATCGTTTCTCTACCATGGCTACTCTGACTCCCTGTTTATTAATCCTGTTCAGTTCAGTGCTGTCTCACTTGGGAAGCTATTAGCAATTTTATGTGCATCTTATTCAACTACTTGGGCAAACAAGAAAACAAGTGAAGTGGCCTGAGTCGATGGGGGATTGAAGGTCAACTCTTCCATGAATTTCTCAAGTCTCCAACAGCCCCCTCCCCCAAGTCAGCGCTGTGGCCAGCGTGCGGGGGGGGGGGGGGGGGGAATTGCACCAACTGTGATTCGACTGAATAGTTAGTGCTCAAAGCACTTATAAACTGTCAGTGCGAGGTCGGTTGTGTTGAAAACGCTCCACCGTGGTCATTAGCGCTTAGAGCCGTTTCCAGCTGATGGTTTCCGGAATCCGTAACCTGTGCACACCTTGCAGGCTGTAAAGTGCTTTGTGGCCAGTATTGTCCCAGCAGAGGGCACCTGGAGCACCGACTGCATCAGGACCATCCGAGGGCTGTTGATGGAGCAGTACTGCTCTGTCAAGATTGTGGACATCCTGCAAGAGGACACGCTGGCCTTTGCCGTTGACTTGAAGCTGCCAAGCTCCGGTAAGCACGGGGGCCGTCTCTGCATTGAGTGACTGTTGTCTCACCTCTCTCTGCCCCGGTGGCAGCATGGTGGTTACGCCGTTGTAAGGCCAATAGTTCGAGATCACCCACCAGCCTCTCACCTGGTGAAAGATGGGGCTTTCTCATCCTGTAAAGAGCTCACGGTCTCTCCGACACCCCAGGGGCACTCCGCTCTGCCCCATGGGGGTCGCAGTGAGTCGGACATGACTCAATGGCAGTGAGTGTAGTCTGCCGTTTGACTCCCTCTCAACGGCTCTTCAGAGGAGAAACGGAACCACGAAGTGAGGCCAAGTTGGGCCTCTCTGGAGTCGGTAGATGGGGACTACAGGTGTGGCTGGTAACATGCCTTTTCTCTCAGTGGGCTCTTTGTCAGAGATGGAGTGGCTGAGACAGACTACACCCCTGGGCTTAGTTGGGCAGAACTAGGATGTCCTACCCATAGCGCCTTTAGGGGTGGGAGCTCCTGGGTGGGGGTGGGGCATCAGTTTAAGCGCTTGACGAGGAAGCAGAAGGGTAGTCCTCTGACCGTCTCCAGGGGCTGTGTTGGAAGAAGGGCAGATGGCCTCTTGCTGTGTGGTCACGGCCTCGAATCCCCTGTGAAGCACATGTCCCTCTGCAGCACGGGGCTCATCCAGGACTTGGAATCACTGTGCACTCCCGCAGCCATCAGCCTGATTCTCGGCCCGCAGGAGAGAGTAGAACTGCCCCCGGGGGTTCCGGGGGCTTCCCCCATCTCTGCAGGAGTACACTGCCTCGTCCTTCTCCTTCAGAGCTCCAGAAGATCTTTGACCATTTAACCCCCTCTCCCGAGAGGAGTTGAAACATTTCTCTATCCGTATTAGTCACTGTAGTCGATTTTACGTTTTTATCGCCCGCGCTTTGTCTCTGAATAGCCTTACGAAACGGCCCCTGCTCAGTCTTCGGCCTGCAGCCCGGCAAGTCTGGGTTGTCCGAGTTGGAGCTCTCGGGAATCGCATTTGCCCGTTTGGGCTCCATAGCCATTGGAGAAGCGGCTTTTCTCCATTTCCCAGTCATCGCCCTCCACTCTCGGACGCCTGGTGTCCGGGTGAAATCCAGTGTCTGTGTGTTTCAGGATCGCACGTCGGCTTTGGCATCTTCTTTCCCAGCGCTTGGATGGCGTGGGCAGTGCTCCGGCCTTGCTGTTTGTGCCTGAGCAACGGCAGCCTTGCGCTTGCATGGTGGTCGCTGCAGCGCTCGGGTCTTCGGGGCTTTGAAGAGGCCTCCTTTCAGGAGCCTCTAGAAAGTGAACTGAACTGGGATGAGGCTCGCTAGTGTGTTAAGAGTGACCACAGCCAGGCGAGGTGCCTGTGCCGCGGTGGCTCTCTTGCTCTTCTGGACACCCTCTGGGTCAGCTGCATAGAGATGCATCTCCTCATTCATTTTCTAGGAAAACCCTTAGACCGTGTACTTGTCGAAATGGGATACGGCCTGCAGCCCAAGCCGCAGGGTGCTGATCACAGTGAGTACTCGGGTGGCGGATGTCCCCCGCGGGGAGCCTTCGGTTCCTCAGTGACGGTGGGCGGGTGGGGAGTGGAGGGGAACTTGGGGAAGCAGGACTCTCACTCTCAGGTTTAATGACAATGTAGACTATTTTGTAAATTCTCTATCGTCGCCCCCCTCCCCTACCTCCTCTTTCTTAGTAATAACATGATCTCTAATGTAAAACCTCCTCTGGTTGTTTTCCAAGTAAACGAGCCCTCAACACGGAGGCAGTCAGATTAGAAGTACAATTTCATGATGCCTTAACTGGAGGGCTACTCGGCTAACATTCCCTCAGTAGTACTTGTTTTCCTTCCTGGGATATCGCAGCGTGCCCCGAAGCGGCCATCAACAGGGACGTGGAATTCGCGTCTAGTAGGCTCATGCTGTTTCCAGATTCCTTGCGGAGTTGTTGTGCCTGTGGTCTTGCTGTTACCACGGCCACAAGAGAGCTGGTGGTAGTGCTGTCTGCAGTGGAGCTTGTCCTTGCTTCGTGCGGTGTTGTTTGCAGCCTGCTCTCTCCTTTTCCGGCGGCTTTCCGGGTAGACGTCTTCATCTTGCTCTTGGCGAGCCGTGAGTGGTGGCATGCTGGAGAGTGCCTGCTCTCACAGAAGTCGCTTCCCCCCCTGCCTCCCGTCCCTTCGCTCATCCGATGGGTTTCTGGTCAGCAAACAGGGCTGGCTTTTCCAGGTGAGGCGATGTGCACGAGAACTGTGCAGTCGCCCCAGCGTGTCTCTTTAACGAGAACAAAGGCTGGTGCCCTAAGTCGCCCTTCTACGAAGGAAGAGTCAAAGGTGCCCCCACACAGCCAAAGGTAGCTGGGTTCACACCCTACACTAAGGGGGGGCCTCTTAAAAGTGCCCCCACGCAGACAAAGGATGTGGCTTAGTTCATGCCCTCTGCTAAGCTCAGGCCTCAACCCCACCTTGAAGCTGCCCATTAGTGTGACAGCAAACTCCCTCCAAAATCAATCACAGGTGTGTCGAGTCCAGAATTATATTCCGTAAGGAATGCCTGCTATAAGGGTCAATGTTAATTGACTCTACCTTGGTTTTCATCGAATGACTTTCCACATGAAGCCACAGAAACTGACAGGAGGGGCTGTGGATTACTCCAAGGCTCAGTGCGGGGAGCCTGATCACCCCCCCCCACCCACACACACTGCAGTTTAGCACTTTCCTACATCCTCAACTCAGAAGCAATGGTTCGTTTTTCTTGATAATTACGCACACACATTTTCATTTCCTAGAGTGCCTTCAGAAGACATTTTTAATTTTAGTTTCTGTAGTACTTTACCGTCTGTGGCTAGTGGTCTGGCTCCATTGCTGGCAGAGTGACATTCTGAACAGACCCTCTGGACCTTGCTGGAGGTGGCTCCTGGGTTGTACCCCCCCCCCTCCCGGTGTGTGGTCTTGAGCCTTTCTGTCGAGATCTAGGTCACCTTCTCCTTTTAAGTCTGTGTGAAAGCAACTTTGGCCTTTGTCTCAGCTGAGCAGCATCTTTACCCCCATATGTGGTAGGCCGGGTTGATCAGAAATCCAGTGACATTCACATATGCGTAAGAAAGAGCTTTCTATTGCGAGGTAATTGTTTATCAGGAAAACATCCCAGTCCAGCCCAAATCAAGTCCATCAGTCTATTACCTCTGTAAGTCCAAAAGTGGTATATAGATTCCTCTTCTGACTCATGCAGCCACATGCACTGATGCAGAATACAGGAAGAGCACAGGCCAGTGGTCACAATGTCTTGTGGATCCAATGGTGGTGGCTGCAGCACAGGGCTGACCCAGGTCTCAGCTTGACTCATCAATAGGAGGGTGATGGAGGTGGGAGGTTCCCCGGACCCTCCTTATGAGAAGACCCACGCCCACAGGAGGAACCATCAGGCTGTGACCTGATTGACAGCCTGGCACCCAGCCCTACACTTCCATCTCTTTAAGTTGACATCACAGTATGTAGCTGACGCACCTTACTTCCTGAGAGTAACATTGGGGGCTCCCAAACTCATTAGGCCTCCCGCCCCCTTTTCATGGGGAGAAAAATTACCCAGCACTTCCCTGGTTGTACTACAGCCCATCTAGGATGTATAGGGATCTGCTTTCCCAGCCCCGATCACTCCAGCGCCCCCACCCCCATCCCAACCACCCACTGCTTTGGGAAGCACCGCTAAACGATTCTGTTACCCAACTTTAAATTAGAGCTGAGTTTGTGTTCAGTGCAGTGTGTCTCTTTGGGACCAGTCTGCGGCTTGGTGGTGAAGAAATCTGTCTTTGCTATAAGCATCTGTATTTCGGGAGGAAGCACCTCCAACCAGCCTTCTTCCAAGAATCTTGGCTGGTCTTTTCCCCCAAACAGTTCAAGCATGTGTGTCCTTTTGGGGTGGGGCTGGGGGGTGAGGAGCCTGGGGGCGGTGTGTGAGGTGGAGGGGTGGTCTCGATGTAACTTTCGTGAAAACAAGATGACTACTCTTAAATTGTTCTGTTTCCTGAGAAGATTGCGAAGATGCGGGGAACAGGACAGCTGATGACCAGATGGTGGTCGACCGGCACGACTTAATCCCCAAAGTGTTGACTCTGAACGTTGGGGAAGAGTTTTGTGGTGTGGTGGCCCACATTCAAACTCCAGAGGACTTCTTCTGCCAACAGCTGCAAAGTGGCCGTGAGTAGACGTTCTGAGTTTGCTCTCTCGAGGCAACAGACTCGGGAGTCTCGGGTGCAGACAGGCAGTGTGTGCGGTCTGCTTTAAGCTGTGATCTGTGTCTGCAGATAAGCTTGCTGAGCTTCAGGCCTCCCTCAGCGAGTACTGCGGCCGACTGTCTCCACGCGGTGCTTTTTACCCAACCATCGGTGACATCTGCTGTGCTCAGTTCTCAGGTAAGGAGGGACAGGTGATGGCTGGGTCTTGCGTTCACTCCGAAGCCCAACTCCCTGCAGTCGGGTCAGTTTGACTCAGCGGGACTGAGCAGAACCCATGGGGACAGTTGCCAGAGTTGTAAAGCAGACGCCACTGGGTGGAAGCCGCCAGCCTTTGGGTTGGTAGCGGATTCCCCTTGCTTGTTCCGTACCCAGCCAGAAAAACAGATCTTGAGAATCGACTGTGCGTTTATCGTTTGCCAGTCCTGTTCCTAGTTTATGGCTTAGAACTGAGTAACCACCAACGGAGCAGAACCTCAAGTGGCTGCACTTGGAGCTTTAGCATTGAAGTGCATCCACGGTGTTTTAAAATTTGTCCAATTAAATGGGGCGGGGAGGGGGAGGCGGTGTCAAAGGAGTACTGTGATGCGTGTAAGGCCGGAGGGGCCTGCAGATGTCAAGGGAGTCTGAAAGGTAGTTAACATTTAATACACCCTTCGTACAGATAATTATCCTAATCACGCAAATGTGGAGCTGTGGAACCTTCTAGGCTCCCGCATGATGCATTTCCTGGAAACGCTGTTCTGTCCTGGTGGAGCCTCTGAGTTTGCTCAGGTCTTGACTTGTGAGAACGACCCTCTGTTAGGCTTTGCTAAAGGATGCCCACGGTCTCGCAGAAGGAGAGGTCACAAGTTCAGTAACTTGATGGCTTGGCAGGTGGCCTCTCATTGATCCCTCCTGCCAGGCACTGTGCATCAGCCCTGCCGGATGCTTTAGGGAACGGCTCCTTTACTGATCAGGACTTTGGAGAGTCACATGACCCAGGCAAGCTCTCTGTCCTAATGAGCCAGCTGTCTCAAAGGGAGCCAAGAAGTGTCAGTGATGCACGACAGCCCTCGGCACAAGTAGTGAAGTCATAAAGGTGTGAATACGGGTTATGTTTTGGGAGCGGCGGTGGGCCTCTGGGGCGAGCACATAGCAGCATCGGGTAGATGCACGCCATTCCGCAACGCTTGGTGTTGAACGAAAATAGCAGGTTCAGGTGTCCTCCGCTGGCCTGCAAGCAGTGTGTGCTCCTCCCTCGGTGGGCAAAGCGCCTGAGGTTGGGTGTTCTCTTTGCAGAGGACGGTCAGTGGTACCGGGCCTCCGTTTTGGCGTATGCTTCTGAAGACTCGGTGCTGGTTGGCTACGTGGACTACGGGAACTTTGAGGTCCTTAGTTTGACAAGACTGTGCCCCATCACTCCCAAGTTGCTGGAACTACCAATGCAAGCTATCAAGTGTGTGCTGGCAGGTATGCGGGTTTTATGACCCCTTTATTCTTGATGTCGCCACCCTGAGCAAAGTGAATCCTTACAATACGCCTGGGCAGGGCAGCATGTCTGCTTTCTCTGTAATACGATGGGGAATGCCCAGGAGTCATGCCACGTTAGAGTTCCTGTTTTCTGTATGTTTAGAGAATCCGTGGTCAATCTGACATGAAAAGACACGGAAGTATAGGAAATAACCCTGCTTAGAAAGCCAAGAATGCACGTTAATGTTGTGCTTAGGACTTACAAGGTACCAAGGGTCTGAAGAAGGCGTGTGGGGAAATCGATCCATGATGTTTCTGAAGCCCCCTCTCAAGAAGTCAAAGTGTTTCAGGGTGATCGGCTGGCTCAGGGAGCCTGCTGCTCTGTCTGTCGATCTGTCTGTCACCCTTTTAAACGAGATGGAGGCTAAGGACGGTTTCCTGGAGCACAGCATGGCGGGATGAGCCCCAGAGCCTGCGGGGCCGTTACATTCAAGGCGGAGGGGTCCGCTCTGGGGCTTCTGGCAACTGTCCTGAGGGAATCCAAAGGAGTTGTCTTGGAAACTTCCCTAAGGAGGCTGGATGCACGCAGGCAGGGCATATTGGAAGTGGGTTTAAGAAGATTGACAACTACATTGGTGGCAAAAAGTCCAGAGAAGTTGAGCCAAGGAATTTTTTTACCCCCGACCTGACAATAAGGACTTGTGTATCATTGGGTCACTATGGGTCACAGGTGACTTGATGATAACTGAGAGTTTAGTTTCGTGATTTGCGTATTCTTCAGTGGCAGTAAGGGCTGTCCTGTGATAATTTTGTTGGGAAACCTTACTTCTCCTACCTTAGAGTCCTGACCTTGCCCTTCATTCAAGCTCCCTTGTGTCCACCAAACCCCAAAAAACGTTTAAAACTCAATGTGATTTGAGTCCCTTGAGGGCGTCTCAGCTGCCATTCTGCAGGGGTGTAAACTGAGGGTGATGGAAATCTGGAGAGATGGACCCGCTGCCTGCAGACGTGTAGACTTGCTTGGAAAAGGCTACTAGGATTGTGTAGCAATACTTTCGACTCCCCCCTAGTTTATAACTTGTCCCCTGGACTCGGGCTTCCCATGCCCGCTGAAATGCCCCGTAGGCTGGCACCCCGCATCGGAAGGGCGGTTCCGGGATTTGGGGCCGCACGCCGCAGAGCCTGTCCTCGGATCCTTTCCTGCAGGACGTGGTCGGGTCTGTGCACTTGCTTGAGCGCAAGTGCGTGGATTTTGTTGACGTTTTCCGTCTGTTTGGGACGTTGACAGACATCCAGAACAAGGTTTGTCATGGATCGACATTTCACCTTTTGTGAACTGAGAAAAACACTCCTACACTTGAGTTTTCCCCATAGCGCTGTCCTCGTAAGCTGTGTTCATCAGCAGCGGCGGCAGTTTCTGCGGCATTTGTTTCAGAGCAGGAACCCAACGTCACAGCCATATGCTGGTCTCTTAAATCGGCCCTCATGGAAAACGAGGTTTGAGCGAAACTGCTTTTACGGAAAATTCAGTGTGACCAGAGAAAACCTTCCTAGGTGACGCCACTGGGTGCTCACTTGGCGGGAAAAAAATCATAGTATAAAAGCTCCGCCCAGCGGAGCCTTTTCCATCTGTTTTGCTTCGGTGCCCCCTCGTGTGCAAGCTTACACAGATGGATGTACGTGAACATCCACGCGCCGAGTAAGTTGGTGAGCGTTCTTGTGCCCTGCAGCCTTGTGTTCAGGTAGGAGGCTTCCGTCCTAAAGCTTGTCCTCCAGTTCTGGGGTTTCACTGTGGGCTGAGGAGCTGCATGCCTCGCGAGCGCGCCCCTCCCATCTTTTGGGAAAATCTTTGCCAGGAGCGAAGCCATCCTTCGGAATCTGGACTCCGGAAGCTACGTGCCTGATGACAAAGGTTGTGCAGAACAAAATGCTCTCGGTGACGGTGGTGGACAAGCTGGAGAGCAGCTCCCTGGTGGAGCTGGTGGACCGCTCTGTGACACCCCACGTCAGCGTCGCCCGGGTTCTCGTCGAGGCGGGCTTTGCCGTGGGAGGAAAGGACGCGGTGACTGGTCACACCAGCGACTCGAAGGACGTCTGTGGTAAGTCACACGCCTTCCCGACAGTGCGCCCCTGGAGTTGAGAGAGCCCCCCACACCTGCTGGCAGGGGCTTCTGCTTTTTAAAATCAAGCACTACCCCCCAAGTACCCTTAAGAGGCGCTTCGGAGCTTGGAATGTTTTCTGAGTCGCCGGCAGCCGAAGAACGGTCGGAGATGAGACTTTGAAATTGAGCCAGGTGTCGGAGCCATTCATTTTAAGACTGGTGAAGTTCCCCCTGGGAGTCGGTGGTAGCTCATTTCTCCTTCAAAAGCAGGCCCTTGGGTGCCCACCTCCCACCACCACTCTGGCCACTTGTCTGGCAGGGCGTCCGTCTCTTTTCACAGTTCCTTTGCATGTAGAAGCAAAAGCGAGCCCGCCAGAGGAGTGGACGTGGGTCGAACTTGCCGTGGACCAAACCGTGGACGTGGTGGTGTGTGTGATCTATAGTCCTGCAGAGTTCTACTGCCACGTGCTGAAGGAGGACGGTAAGTGGGCACTTCGCAGTGGATGCTTTCCTTCGTACACACACACCTGCATAGGTGGTCACTCGGTCCAGGTAAGCCTGTTGCCTGTTAGCTATTACCTGCCACGTGGGAACGTAACCACAGAGGCAGTGCGCCCTTGTGTGACCAGCTCCTGGGTTGAGAAACAAAGTATTGCCGTTAAGTTGGTGAAGGCATCCTAATTCATTGCCACGTTGCCCCGAAAGTTCCTTCACATCTCCTGGGACCTCCACCTCTACCCTAGGTCCTTTCGGAAAGAAACACGGCCCTGCCCTCTAACGGCATTAGCTTTCCTGTTTTCCATGTCAAGTATGTGCTCTTCTCCTGGGCCGGTCTCCTGCCTTCTCGTTGCACGAGAGATTGAGCCCTCATTTCTGCAACGGAGCCGTCGGGCTCGCATCGTGATGCTGTGTAGTATTCCACTGTGTGAATACACCCTGGTCCACCCGTCTTCGCCAAGCCAAGCCAAACCAAACTCACTGCCATCGAGTCAGTTCTGATTCGTGGCCACCGGAGAGGGCAGAGTAGAAGGGGGCACCTGTGAGTGACCTGACACTGTTTTCTGGAGGAGGAAGTGCCCCATCTTTCTCCCGAGCAGTGGCTGGTGGTTTAGAACTGCAGACCTTTCGGATGGCATCCCAACGCCTGCCTAATCACTCCCACTGTACCACCAGGGCTCCACTGTACTCTCCATCATTTGGCTTGTCTGCAGCAATGTTGCTGTAAACATCCCTGTCCAAATCGGCATGTGTGCATGCCTTCCCCATGGGTATCTCACTGGGAGTAAAGTAGCAGGATCTCATAGAGGGGTGGGGCGGCGGGGAGGACATGCCCCGTTGTGCTGTGGGCTAGCATTGAGCTGCTGCTTGAAAATTGGTCAGTGGTTCAAACCCACCAACTGCTCTCTGAGGGAAAGAGGAGGCTGCCTTGAGGTAATCAGTCTCAGAAACCGCCATGACCATGAGCCTGAATCACTCGAGGGCGGGGGATTTGGGTAAAGGGGGCGGACACTCCCCCCCCCCACCCTCTTGGTGATTAATAAAGAGGGTTAAGCTGCAGGCTGCCAGCTCCGAGGGGATTGGTGTCTGTGAATATCTGTGTGAACAGCTGAGCATGATAACCAATTACACGCTGCGACATAGGACGTAGTGTAGTACACAGTGCTCGTGGCAGAAAGGCAGAACTCCAAGTGCACTCCCTCCATGCTCCCGGAGCACTGAGTCCCAGTGGGAGCATTTTCAAGCTCTCTGGTTCAGGCTGCGCAGCCGGAGGTGGCTCACCTTCCCTCCGGTCCCCAGTGGCTTCCTTCTGCATGGTGCCCTTCTGGGACCCCCTCCCCTCCCATCACTCTGTGCTGCACTGGGACTTGGTTCCTTTCACCGTTTGGTTGTCAGGTCAAGCACATACCATGCGATTGGATGGGATGAATATATGGGGAAGAGTTGTGTGGTCACCGCCACTGTCCTGTTCTTCATTTTTGCCTCTTACTGGCTCTCCAGTCTCCCCCTCCCTGACCCCACGTTCCCCATCATAACCCTAAGAAATCTATTAATCTGGTTACTATCTTGAACGGTTGACCACCTTTCCTGGATGTCCTGGAAAGGAAACCACACGGCCTCCCTCTCCCCTCGCAGCAGCAGCAACAACGCACATCCTTGGTCACTGGTCCACGGGGATTCAGTGGAGATGTCATCATCCCCGGAGGACCCTCCACAGGGGCCTGGGGCTGCACTTGAGCTCTGAGGCATTCTCTGGTAACTCCACCCTCTCCTCCCATCAGGTCAGAGGTTTAGGAGATGTCTCCACTGCACCCTTGTCCGCCCTGGCCACCAGGCATAGTGCCACCGTCTTGTCAGTCAACGTTGGCCTTGGGTTGGCTGAGGAGGGTTGAGGAACAGCTGACTTGGCCAATAACGCTTTTAGGAAGGCTAAGGGAAGATGGTTTTGTGTGTGTGTGTCTGCTCTCGTCGTTTGGGGGTGTGCCTGACACTTGGATTAGCTTTGAGGGAACATGGAGGTTCTGCCTGTTGGTTCGTAGCAGTAAACGCAGCTGACGTGTTACATTTCAGCTTTAAATAAGCTCGATGAGCTGAACAAGTCGCTCGCGGAACACTGCCAGCAGACGCTGCCCAATGGCTCTAAGCCGGAAATCGGACAGCCATGCTGCGCCTTCTTTACAGGTAAGCTGCCGCTGGCGTCACCTTGGCTTTATGCAAAGCTTGTTTGTAGTGTGTATTTTCTCCCTGGAGTTTAAGCAGTTGATTATTGACAGCCAAGATGGGGGGGGTGCCTCCGGTGTGTGTTTTCCCTCCTCCCTCTCGTAGCAAGGAGCCTCCGCAGGCCCAGGGTCGTCTCCTGCCCACTCTTGGGCACGTGTGTTCTGAAGATGACATTTGATGAAATGCCTTCATTGCGTTGCTTGCAGAAATCCCAGCTATTTATTTTTACATTCGCCTCCTTACTAGCAAGTAAACCCATCTGGGCCATGAGTAGTACCGAGTCTTGTACATCTTCCCGGCCTGCCAAGTATAGCAAAGTGAGCCAAGTCTCTCACGCCCCGCCATTGCTTATGTTCTGAATGGAATCTTTGGTGCACATCAGGTCTGGAAGTTTGGGGCCCTGGAATTTCTTGGAGGGGTTCCGGCAGTAGATCTCGGAGCAGGCTCACGGGCACTTTGGCGGACAAAGCAAAGGCTTCCCTGAAGAAGAGGGCAAGCGGGTGGGGGTTCGCTGCTCCAGACTGTGGGTCCCTTGTTGAAAAGCAAGGCTCCATTGCACAGTCTCTCTGCTGCACCCAGGTGACGGCAACTGGTACCGCGCTCTGGTCAAGGACGTGCTGCCCAGCGGGCACGCCAAGGTGCACTTTGTGGATTACGGCAACATGGAAGAGGTGACTGCTCGTGAGCTCCAGAAGATCCCTCCCCGGTTCCTGAAGCTCCCGTTTCAAGGGCTACAGTGCTGGTTAGTAGGTATGGTGCAGAGTAAGATTGTTCTCAGCTGTCTGCTCAGGCTTTAAGGTAGACAATGTCTCCCGGCAGTATCTGCAGCGTGAAGGTTGCCTGTGAATTATGAGATCCTGCTTGATAAGCGTAACTTTTAGGAATGTACTTTATTTGTTTAGGATATTGACCTTAAATGCCCAGTATTGTTGACGACAGAGTAGCCACCTTGCCACGCGACCGCTGGGGGCTTGAGAAGGAGAGCCCTTCTGGAAGGCGTGGCCCCGATTCCTGAAGGGTCTCAGGTCAGCTCGGCAGTTTGACTATGTATGAGTCAAGTGCTCCCACAGTCACACAAGTTCAGCTCCAAGGAAGTGCATCGTGGCGCGGTTGATAACAGCAAGACGACTCCGGAGCCAGCTCTGCTGCCTACTGGCGTTGAGGCCTTAGACCAGTTACTTAAATTGGGACATGACCGTGCCTTCCTCAGAGCAAAAGGAGACTTACAAAATATCAAGCACTTAACGTGGCGTTGTCATGGCTATACTTAAGACAGTTATTATACTTATTATAAGCTTGCAGTTATAGGTATGCGTGGTAAATTCCCCTTGATAAAATTGTGTGTGTGTGTGTGTGTGTTTCCCATTCACACGCACATGGTGTGGAAGGTTGGGGACCAGACTTTTAATCAGTGGTTCTCAGCCTGTGGGTCGCGACCCCTTTGGGGGTCCAACGCTCCTTTCACAGGAGTCACCCGATCCCTAACAGCGGCAAAGTCACAGTGATGACGTAGCAACGAAAATAATTGTGTGGTTGGGGGGGGTCACCACCGCATGAGGACCTGTCTCAAAGGGTCGCGACCCGAGGAAGGATGAGAACCGCTGCTGTTAATGGGAGGAGGTCGTGTCTGGAAGCAAAAAGATTTTCATTTTTTAGGTTGCGATTTGCCTTTGTTTCCTTTCTACTTCATGAACAGTAAATGTGTTTAATTGTTGGTGGTTTTTAAAGTTGTTGTTTTGCCATGGTGTGTCTATTTCTCACAATGTGATCTGCAAAGCAGCAGGATCGACATGTGATTTATTAAAAAATGCAAAATTCTCAGTCCAGGTGTCGGACCCACTGAATTGGGAACTCTAGGATGGGGGAACCCCGCCCCCCACCTACACACACACACACACACACACACACACACACACACACCACCACCACCACCACCACCACCACCACCCTCACCCCCACCCCCTCTCTGTGTTTTGGCAAACCCTCATGGTGATTCAGATCCAAGTCAGAGTTAGAGAATCACCACGCTGTACAAATGGTAATTATGTAAGGGAAAAAAAAGTTTTGGTTGAGACATTTCCAATGACGACTTGAAATGAGTTTTGGGAAAACAAGGGAAGTGTGAGAGTAGACAGTTGACCCTTGGCAGCCTGGGGGTCCATCCTTGGGCATGTAACAGCCCATTGGTGGTCCTCAGAGAAGGAATCATCCTGCTGGTGCCTCCTAGAGAAGTTCCCGTGAACTAGGTTCCTGAGGAAAGTAAAGGACAATCCTGAGCCTTGTGGACGGCCCTAGTGGTGGGTGTGAGGAGCCCTTACTTGCTGGGCTTGGAGCCCCCCACCCGCTCTGAAGGAGAACAGTGAGGCTTTCTGGCCCTGTGAAGAGCTCCAGTTTGGAAATGCACAGGGCCAGCCCTCCACGGCACTATAGGGTGGCCCTAGTCAGAATTCACCAGACACGCTGGGATTTGTGTTTGGAGTGACATGCATCATGCGTATCAGCAGACACGTTTATGTGCCCTGCCCTCCCGAGGGCATATGTCCACACACATAGCTGCATGTTGAACAAAGACACAGGTTCTTGGAATTGCTGACCTGCACGGCCAGCTGACGAGGACCTGGTCCTGGGTCTTGTGTCGAGAATTCCCTCTGATGCTTCTGTGACTTTACAGATACGCAGTCCAAGGGTCAGCCCTGGACGGAAGATGCCACAGCCAGGTTCCAGGCGAGCGTCATGGGGACAAAGCTGCACGCCAGAGTGGTGGAGATCACGGACAATGGGGTGGGGCTGGAGCTCACCGACCTGTCCACTTCTTACCCCAGAATCATCAGTGACGTTCTGATGGGAAATGAGGTGGTGTCCACCTCTGCTTCCTCGGCTCAGGACAGGCCCAGGAGCAGGCCTGCCAGTCGGGGCAGCCCCCAGGGAGACGTCCACTCACCTCAGGGTAATGGCTTTCACCTTGGACTTGTTGGGGAGGGTGGTTATCTTATCGTTTGTTTTTGCTTATCTTTTTAACGGGCTCTGGGTGTTTTCTTAAACAGTAGGATTTTTCTAGAGAGAGATATTTGTAGGCTTTTCGAGCCAATCTATAAAATAATAATCATTAAAACCACCATCTTTTGGAGCGCACGCTGCGCTCATTTATTATGTACTTACCAAGTGAACTTGTACCAGGCAGAGAGGCATTCCTTAAAGGCTGACTGAATTTTCAGGATTGCCCGGGAGGGTGATGAGTCAGTGTTTCTCAGCATTGAGGGGACCATCCTGGGCACACCCCGAAAACCCCGCAGAACCTCGGGGCAGGTTCTGTGCAGAGCAGGCTGTGGTGTGGGGAATGGCTGCCCGCGGAGAACCGGTGGTTGATGACCAGAAGGTTGATTGGTTAAATGTAAAGCCAGAGAGTGCTGTCACCTTTTGTCTGCCTCACCCGAGCCCTGTGCCTTCTGTGTTCTCAAGCCCCCTCTTCAGCCAAGCAGTGGAGGACGGTGGAACTGCCAGTGAACAAGACGGTGCAAGCCCATGTCTTAGAAATCATAAGCCCGAACTTGTTTTATGCCATACCAAATGAGGTGCCAGGTAAGAGACAGTTGGAGACCGCTCTCGTTGTCTTGGGTAAGCACCTGCTTTGAGCTCCTCTGGAAGTGCTCAGACGGGCAGAGGAGCTCCGTGCAGCTGCCTTCCCTCTGGAGGACCTGCTTCTTGTGGGCTGCGCCAGCTCAGCCTGGCCGTCTTACGGCTGAGCAATAATGGTTCTACAGTACAGGTTCCTATTCTAAGAACATCGAAATGTATTTAACGTACTGAGAAGCTGACCCCGCTACAGCCATTCAAGAGAATTTGAACCCAAACTGCCCTAGACACCCTGGCAAGTTCCTTGCAGAGTCCAGCCACTGAGGCTGGCTTTCCTCCGTGAACTAAGGCGGGCTTGGGGGAGAGGACACAGACCTGCTGCGGGAAGGCTGATTGCGTGGCTAAGTCCACTCTGACGGAAGCAAGGTGCCAGAGGCTTCCCTCCAACCCCTCCTGCCACTGGAGCCTTCCCCCCAAAGATGACCACCAGTGGGACACTTGTGGACAGGCTAAGCTCGTATTTCCACGTACACCGTGGTTTTAAGAAGTTACTGTGTGGGCCTGGCAGGTCTTCCACAACCATGTGGGGTTTTTCTTACTGTGTTTTAGAAGACCAGGAAAAGCTCCGTCATCTGGCAGCGGAATTGCTGGAATACGGTAATGCTCAGAGAAGCCCGCCGGCCTGCCTCCCACGGATTGGAGACGCCTGCTGTGCCCAATACACAGGTAAGTGCCGCCCCCGGCTGTCTTCGAGGGAACATGCAAGACTGGAGGCTGCTCCTAGATGCAAGTTCCCTTGTCCTCCGGGTTGGGTTCACTCGTGTGGTGTGGTGGAGCCATGTTGAGTAGCCATCGGTTAAGATCCAGGCCAGGAAACAAAGCTGTGGATTCTGTGCTAGGAGATCTGCCAGGGTTTCTAGGTAAACCGGCTCCAGATCACCAGGTTCTAGTAGGCGGACATGTTGTCAGGAGAGGCCTGTCCTTGGAGATGGGTGCCATGTCTGGTCCAGCAGAGGGGCAGCAGGAAAGAGGAAGGCCCTTGATAAGTTGGATTGACGCAGTGGCTGTCACGGGGTCTCGAACGTAAGAACGCTTGTGAGGACTGTGCAGGACCGCACGGTGTTTTGTTATGGTGTGCACTTGGGTCCCTGTGACCCGGAACCCACCTGGTGGCACCCACCGGCAACAGGAATTAACGGTGGATTAACAACGTTCTGTGTGACTGGAGTGATGGCAGGTGAAGTGTAGAGGGAGAGATGCTTACGGGCGTCAGGTGTGTGGAAGTGGGTGGTGCAGGGTGTGGGCAGTGCTGTCCAGTTGCTCCCCAGGGCCACCCTGGGGCTCTACTCCGCCCAGTCCAGCACCATCCTCAAAGCTGCCGCAGGGCCAGTCCATTTCGATGGGGGAGTCCTGCTTTTCTATCTGAGCTCCAGCTGTACACCTGCTTCTGGGTGGGAGTAGGCATTACCCACGATTCCTTGGGAGCTGGGGAGCTTGGAGGTGTGGGTGGTGCCGGGTGCCTGGGCTCTGAGAAATCACCCCCAGCCATGTGGTGCTTTCCAGGTGTTCTCCCGCTTTGAGGCCGCCTTTTTAAATCCCAGCCAGGGCGGGCGAGGTAAAAAAACAAGCAGATAGCAAGGGTCCAGGTAGAAAGAAAACGCTTTGCAAATGTGGATGGGCAACACACGTACAAGTGTGCTTGATACCGGTGCATGCTGGATTGGGAAGAGCTCCCCGATAAAATGATTAATAAGAACATAAACCCCAGCAAGATGGACTGACATGGCAGCTGCAACACAACGGGCTCAAACAGCAGCACTTGTGTCCAGCACAAGACTGGACAGCATCTCGTTCTGTCGTGCACAGGGTCACCGACAGTCCAAGTCAACTTGACGCCACCTGGCTACAAGCACCGGTGCCGTGCGTGGGGTGGTTGGTGGGGTTTTGGTAGGATTTGAGAGGGAATAAAGCTGAGGGCCGAGATTCAGTTTGGGACAGATGCTTTAATGAGAAGCTGTCCGGGACTTGTAAGCGAAGTGACCGTCATTCCGCATGAGAAGCCCAGGGGGAGCCAGGTCGTTGACTGCACCTTCTGTCTTTCGTGGCTGTTTCCAGGTGACGATCTCTGGTACCGGGCCATTGTTCTGGGGACATCAGATGCTCATGTGAAAGTGCTCTACGCGGACTACGGAAACATCGAAACTCTGCCCCTTTCGAGGCTGCAGCCTGCCACCGCCAGCCACCTGACGCTTCCTTTCCCAGTGATTAAATGCTCGCTCGAAGGTAGCCGGTGCAGCCACTCGCTGTTGGGGTGTCTTGGGGGTGGGTGTTCTTTTTGTCTTATGGCTGTAGATCCGAGTCAAATGGGTATTTTAGGCGGCTGCACATATCTAAACATTCAGCAAGGCTAATAGAGAAATCCCCTTTTCGCTGGTCTTCACTGAACTCTTTCAGAAGTGAGTTTCGGCTAGTCTCTCTCTGGCTTGCAGATTGCTTTCAGACTGCCCAGCGTCCGAGCTGCCCCCCTGCTCCAGGTTACAGAGCGAGTGTGCACGACAGGCTGCGCCCCCGGCCCCCGGCCTCTCTCCTCCCGAGCCGCCTCTGTTCAGCTCTCTGTGCGCTTCAGAGTAGAACTCTGCTCCGTGGGTGCGCAGTGAGGACTGTTCTGGAAGGAGATCACCAGGCCTTTGTTCCCGTGTGCCCCTGAGTGGACTTGAATCCACCCCCGCCGACCTTTCGGTTGGTGTCACCCAGGAACGAAGCACGTTGCTCTGCAGGCTCAGTCCGCTCGTGGTTTATCTTTGCCGTTGCCGTTTGACTGGAGTGAGCTAAAGGCTACAGCGGCTCGGTCCTGTTGCCGCTGGTTCTCAGTCAGCAGTGCTGGCAGGTGGCATGGCTCTGCAGTCTGCTCCAGTTTTGCCTCAGAGAGTGAGCAAGCACCCTTGGCCTCTCCCCTCAGAGGGGATCGCCTTTAGGACAGGTCGGGCTGGTTTGTGCCCTCTCCCACCAGCCAGCCCTGGGGAGAAAGCAGTCTCAGACACCCACATGGGCAGCTAGTTGTCCTCTGTCCTGTAGGGGCACTGCACGGAGACTGACTTGATGGCAGTGGGTTTGGGGCTTCTTGGCTGTGTATGTCAAGCCCTGCTCCAGGTCTCACTGCCATCCTGTCACTTCTGACTCACGGCGACCTAACACGGGGCTTCCGGGACTGGAAATCTTGAAGGGAGCACAGCCTTGTAATTCTCCCACCGTGCAGCTGGGGGTGGGTTTGAACAGCCGACCTTGGGGTAAGCAGTCAATCTCCTAGCCCTCAGCGTCATCAGGACGTGCCGTGTGCGTTTGTGTTTACATGACACACAACAGCTGAGCAGTGAATGCTGAGGACATTTGACTTTTTGTCTGACTGTATCTGCCCGGGCCCAGATAGAAATGACTGGGTGCGCTGTTTATTATCTCGGCTCATTTCGAGGGCCGGGAATCCAGGCTAACTCTTAACATTCCACTTTCCTTCCAGGACTGATGGGATTAAACGGGAGCTGCTCTGAGTTGATAATAGAGCTGTTGAAGACCTTCATGCTGAATCAGAACGTCCTGCTCTCTGTCAGGGGCGTCGCTCAGAATGTCCACACAGTGTCCGTAGAAAAATGCTCCGAGTGCGGGCCCGTCAACCTCGCTGACAAGCTGGCGTGCGGCCTGACGAAGAACACCCCCAGGAAGCAAAATGCTTTCCACAAAGGTATTTGCGCCAGCTTCCGTTCATTGCAGCTGTCCTCCAGTGTGTGGTGGTCCGTCTCCCCCGCTTGCCCCGCATTCCCTGCGCCCTGCCCGGGCTTGGTGAGCGTGGCAGGCCGCCGCCAGCACTGCCTGCCTTGTAACTTGCTTGTGATCCTGGCCAAGGTGAGAAGAAACTACACTTTTGAGATTGGCTTTTACTTGCTATTCTGTAAGGTTAGTGGAGAGGGAGGGGGCACATGGAGGAGTAAAGGTGGGCAGACCTGCCGCAAACAAAGGGCATCTATAGCCATAAAACGAAAGGCCTGAGCCCGGGCTGTGAGGGCCCTCCTTTGGCATGGTCCAGGTGACCCTTGGCAAGTCACCTCTAAGCCCACTTGAGAAGGAAGGGTCGTGATTATGCTGGGGAGCCAGACCACCACCACCACCACCACCACCCCACCACCCCACACACACATGGGCTGGGATGGCTCCTGGTGGCATCATTGCCTGCTCACCTTTGTTTCCAGAGAAGACCACGTGCAGGGCAGATTGCTGCTGTGAGGTGCTGCAGAAACAGGTGAGCCCCTGCCCTGCCCCCCAGGACCCACCCACCCCTCCGCCCCTCCTCTCCGTCTGCGGGAGGAAGGAAAGCCACGTCCACTTCTGTGCCCCTCTCCAGGTTGAGAAACATGAACAGATTCTTCGCTTTCTCTTGAACAACCCCACCTGTCAAAATAAATTCATCGAAATGAAAAAGCTGTTAAGTTAGTAAGTATGTCCGTTCCGTTCTGATCTCCTTCCCCGCTCCCACCACCCCAGGAGACCACTTCAGGGCGGATGGCCAGGGTGGGTGGCTGTGGGGGTGAAGCCGAGCGCCTCCTAGCTCCCCCTCCTCCCGCTCACAGAAGCAATCCCGGGGCCGGCCAGCGTACAGCAGCCTCCAGTTCTCACCCTGTGCTTTTGGGACTGCTCGGGCGTGTTGATAAGTCGAGGGACACATATAAGTGGGTCTGCCTCCGTTTCTGTGTGTGTGTGAAACTGGCTCTCATCCACACACAGCCCCGTGCACATGCTGAGCACTGTTGGGGACAAGGCTTTAAGTCAGGCCAGGGAGGGCAGTGGCTGCCCCGGCTGTTCATTACCTGCAGCACGGAACCACCTCCCCTCTTCGCGCTGTGCCAATCCCAACGGAGAACCAGTCCCCCCCCTGCTCATCCACTGGGTAGGACGCATTGTCTCCGAGGACCCATCAACTCCAATGACGTTGTGATCAAGACCTTTTGGAAGGCTGGTCACAGTGAGGCCTGTGCCACCTGGAGTTCATTTTCATTGTACCGAAAAGCCAAGAACTCTGATTTACTTAATACATGTGCTCCCTTGTTGGGCAGTTTGGTCTAGTTCACCGCTTGGAGAGCACGCAGTATGAGGTTGAGTTGTTCTCGCTGCGAGTCCCCCGGGGTGTGATAGCTCTCAGGTAGGGACCGGCCCTGTGGAGAAGACATTCTATGTGGTGATATGTCGTCTTTATGAGAGTATCAGGGAGCATTCTCGGCAGGATCCGTTTGCAAGACAATAGCTTTGATTCTCCTGATTCCTTCCCTTGACCGCTTCCGGGTTATTTTTCGGAGGTACTGGTGCCCAGTTGCAGTTAAGAGTTTTCAGCTCTGATCACGTGGGATTCTGATACGTTGAGCTTCAGTTGAGCTGCTGCTTTGGTGTACTGGAGTTTAAAATCTTAAATTTGTAGGCGGCTTGAATTTCGTAGTGTACGGCCTGCATGCAGTGACACAAACCTCAGAAAGAGCACCGACCAGGTTAAAGGGGCTTTAAACCAAGTTTGTTAAGTGGTGTGTAATGTGCCGTCTTCACGAAACTAGCAGAAGCAGGGCGTACACACAACCCCAGATAAGATCCATCTTTTTTCTCCTCTGTATGTGAAACCACAAGCTTTTTCTAACCTTTAAAACAAAGATGTTTGATTTAAAGCAGAATAATTGAATTGGCTTCCCGTACTGTGAGATAAGTTTGTATTTCATTGCATTGGAATACAGTGAGGTACCTTATATTAGGGCAGAATATGTGGTACAGTGTATAGTTGTACAGTGCGACACTCATCAGAGAGTTAATCTTTAATAACGCCCTGGGAATGTAAGTAGGCCTATTTTACAGAAAAGGAAGCTGAAGTTCAGAGAGGGGGCATATCTGCCCCAAGACACACAGGAAGACCATGTCTGTGCCGTCACACCTGTCTAGGTGAGATGGCTTCAGGGAGGATGGCGCTAAGACGCGCTGACTAGGAAGAGTTGGTCACGAGTAACCTGGCGGCTGTGGGGAAAATAGAGCCGACTATTTTTCTCCTTTTCCTCCTTAGAGGTGGAAGTGTAACGTATTTAAAGTGAAATGTTCGGTCATCACCGGGGAAGTTTGTCTTACTTTTTGTTCGTAATTCAGCTAACATCGGGGCTGTGATGAGACCATAAGGTCTTGCTCAAAAGTGGGAAATAAGCACCAGCCACCCCCCCCCTGCCCCCCAGGTAATGGCGACTTCACATTTTGCGGAGGCGGGACCCGGAGCTGGGCTGAGGTGCTGTCTTCTCTCATTAACTGACCGCCCTGGTTTCACGGTGTCACTTCAGCTCCGTGGGAACACACAAGGAGAAGAACCCCCTGGTGACTGTGTCTTCCTCCAAGGCCTGTGTGGTGATGGCTGGCTTCTCTCTTTCAGGAGCGGCCTCTCTCGAAGATGCACACTGTGAGAAAGGATGGAGCAGCAAGGCGTGGGAGTGGAAAGCCGCCCCTCTTGTTTTTGTTAGTTGAACCTTTTCTTTGTCTGCTAATGAACTCCCTCCCTGCCTCCACTCTCCTGGCCGCTAACACTTGTTTCCCTGGGGCTTATTTGTTTCCCCCAAGTTCCTCTTCCAGAGTACCTAGGTCTCCCGTAGGAGATTCTCACCACGTTGGTGGGAAGGACAGGCTGACGCGGGCCTGGCCGGGTGTGTCTCCACCTGGCCTTCTCTGCCTTGGGCAAGCCCGGCTCCACGTGGACGACCACTGGATAGATGCAGTTGCTGTTGAGTTAACTCTGACTCATGACAAACCTGTGCGCGTGCACGGCTTGTTGTTTTCTAGCCCTTCCCCGGGGTTTCACCTTGCTTCCTGACAGATGCGCTTTTGCATCCTGTCGGTCCTCCCTGCCTCTCCATGACACGGGCTCCGTGGTGTGAGGCTTCCCGCAGGCTCAGGTCAGCCCCTGCCAGTCCCTTTCTCTCCACCCCATGGGATCGGTGTGGGTTAGGTCTTGAGGCCCCCAGGGCGTGCTCTCCCCTAGGGCCCTGGACCACTCCGGGTGCCAAAGAACTGGCTCCTTCCTCTTCCCAAACTGCAGCCACTTCACAGAACATCGTTTGTGATGCAGATTTTTTTTAATTAGAGAATTTACTGTTGTCTGAAGCATAAATACAGTTATCAATTTACGTTAAAAAGCCTCAATTAGAGTACATGTTATTTCCCTGGATGCACATAAAAGCAGTCTGAAATCCCCCTCAGCTCACATGTGCAGAAGGCTGGGCAATGGACTTTTCCCGCCAGCCCCAGTTTCTAGTTGAAATAAGACAGTGCTCCTGCTGCCGTACCTGTGGGCTTTCACCAGCTCTGAGCAGATGCACAGAGGCATTGCTTGCTTCTCCCGGCACGCTGTGCTGGCTGAGGTGCCAGGTGAGACAGAATGCGTTTGCTCCTGTAAAAAGTTGTCAGACAGCGATGCGCTTGTGTGAAAGTTGATGCTGCTCTGTCCAATAAAGTCCTTTTTCTTGTGAACCCGAGCTCCCTTGCGTTCTTCGGCCCAGGTTTTGCCAACTCCCCCTCCCTTGCCCATGTGGGAGGCCCAGCCAACACCGCGCAGCCAGTTCATCCCAGCCACACCGAAAAGCAGGCGGAAACTAGGGCACCACAAACTGGACCTTCTATTAAGGAAAATTGTTGGGGGGTGGGGTGGGGTGTGTGTGTAGCAAGTAAAAAGACCCACAAAATGTACGTTAATATTTTATTGAAATAGCGGAAAAGAACTAGGAGGCAAATGATATTTATAGAGGTCCAAACATAGGCATGTACATATGTAAATATAAAGACATAATGGGGAGCTAGGTCTATGTACATACATATATTTATAGGTTAAGTATTAAGGTAGCAGACGGGCATTGGGCCTCTACTCAACACTTTGTTCTAATAACCTGGCATACTCTGATGCTCACCTTCGCAACAATGATTGCCGAAGACAACATGGGTGCATAAGCAAAGTGAAGAAAGCTGATGGTATCCGGCGATTACAAGGCATAACAGGCTTGACGTTAGAAATGCAGCCGGCTTGCAAGGAAGCAGCAAAGCCTACATGGAAGGAGCACACGAACTTTGTGATCACAAGGTGTTGATGAGATCAGGTGTCAGAAGATCCAAAACAACCACTTTGATGCGAACGACGGAGGTCTGGAATTGAGACACCCCCACATCAGACAGTTGGACATCCCCTCACAGGGGTCACAAGGAAGGGACAAGCCAGCCAGGGTGCAGTGTAGCATAGAGGAAATAACATTCCTCCAGTTCTTTGGTGCTTCCTCCTGCCACTACATGACCTCAGTGGTATTTACAAAGCAGGTAGACCACAGCATGTATACTGGTACAGATAAGAGCTCGTGTAATGTGGGGCAAATAAGCCCCCCAGGAACAACAAGAGTAGCGGTGCCATGAGGGTAGGGGGAAGATGGGGGAGAAAGGGAACTGATCACAGTGATCTATGTAGTGAACTCCCCACCATCACCACCAGGAGGCCAAACAAATGTGTGAAGGTGAGACGATGGTATAAAATATGGAAATAAAAATATAAATTATCAAGGGTTCACAAGTGTGGGAGGGAAGATAAAAAGCTGCTACCAAGGGCTCAAGTAGAAAGTGTTTTGGAAATGATGGCAACATGCACAAATGTGCTTGACAATTGATGTAAGCATTGTTTGATGCTGTAAGAGTCCCCAATGAAATGATTTAAGAATTTATCTTATACAGCACCAGAATTTTTCAAAGAAACACTTTACAGAATTTAATGTTAGATCGTTACTGGCTTTGCTGAGCTATGACAGGATCTATAGCAGTAGGCTTCATGGGTCAGTGGGCCCCGGGTCCAATCTACAGGCAAAAGTTCCCTGGGATCGTGTCGGCTGCAGGCTTTGTTCATTTCACACATCTGAGCTGCTCCAGCGCCAGCCCTAGCCCAGGGCCTGACATTGCAGTAGGTGCTGGGCGCTCTGTTCAGTAGCCCCAGGCTGGGTCCCCAACACCTCCAGCCAGGTCTCCATTCTGTCTGGTAAGTAAGTAGAGCCATGGCCACACATCTAAGTGAATCCTTTTAATTTCCTGGTTGAATCCACATCAGTCATACTCCCTCAACCCTTGATCATTTATAAATTATTCTGTCGTACATTGCCCAATGTCTCCCTTTACCCACTTTTCTGTTGTCATCCGAGGGAGGAGGAGATATGTAGATCCTTGTAATCGGTTTCCCCCCTCGACCCCACCCTCCCTCCACATTCCCAGCATCACCATTCTCACCACTGGTCATGAAGGGATCATCCATCCTGGATTCCCTGTGTTTCCAGTTCCTATCTACCAGTGTACATCCCCTGGTCTAGCCAGATTGTAAGGTAGAATTGGGATCATGATGGGGGGGGGGACAGGAAAGGAGAGAGATTCTTGATGGGACCTACTGTATGGTTGTAGCTTGCCAGGTGAAGGAAGTCGATCACAAAAGGATACACGACCTCATAATGTATAAAAAGAGGCCAGGGAAATGTGCAGAGATCAGAGTTCCATGAATGGATATGGGGGCTGGGGGAGCAGGGCTAATGGGGATGGGAGAATGACATTGATAAGGACGGGGATGCACAGAGGACTACGGCAAGAGTTGTGAGGCTGGACACCAGTGAGACGTTGCATTGGCAAAAAGTTCATTTACAACCATGATCCTTCCCCCCCCCCCAAAAAAAAATACTGAGGCTGTTTAAGAAGCTTGACCTTTTTTGGTTCGGAGGTCATAGTTCATCCCAGTTAATTGACCCTGGGAACGTGGTTGGTTACCTACTTCCTTGTGTGCGATGCTGGGGGTCTTGGGTAAAAGCTTGCAAGGCCCTACCACCTAATGTAAGAGCCAGGGGCTCAAGGCTAATAAGCCTGGCAGAGGCTGAAGCCCCTGACCCACCCACGGCCATCCCCCCAGACTGATCTCAGAATGCACTCTGTGAAGACGTAGCCCCACTACCATTTGCCACCGAGCAAACTACATGGGGCAGAGTAGGGTTTCGGAGGCTATGGGAGCAGATGGTCTCTTCTTTGTCCCACAGAGAGGCTGGTGGGTCTGAACCGCTTGCCCATAGACCATGATACTGGCCCTTTGCCAGGCGATGAGAATGCTGCAGAGTGGGCAGGGTGGTATAGATAGAGGCCTTACCTAGCTTTAGGGGGTAGTTGGATGATTACAGTGAGGGCCAACCAGGCCTTCTGGGTGATCCATGCGTGCTCGATTCCAGCAGAAAGCACATTCTCCAAAAGCCAAACCAGTCAAATCCTGCGCATCATTCTCTCAAGGAGAAGCAGCAGAGAATGTATGTTCTAATCCTCAAAAGAGTTCATTGGTGCCTGCTCCAAACTTGAGGGGCTGTTAGCTTTGAGACAGGTTTATTTCCTCTTGTTGCCCTTAGGACCTTGGTTCTTATTCTGGCTTAATCTGCCGTCTGTGGAACACACAAAAAGCAGGCCCTTTATTTCCCCTAGGGCCCCATGCCACAGTGGGTAAGGGCTGAGCTGCTAACTGCAAGGTCAGCAGTTCTAAACCATCAGCCACTCTGTGGAAGAAAGACAGGGCTTTCTGCTGGGAAACTCAAGGGCAGCTCTACTTTACAGTGCCTCTATGAGTCGGCATCGACTTGACGGCAGTGAGTTTTTATTTTCGTATTTTGTTCCCCCTGGGTGCCACAGTGTGTAGGCATTTGGCTGATAACTTACAGATGGGCAGTTCAGACCCAGCAGCTGTGCCTTAGGAGAAAGATGTGACAGTCTATTCACATAAAGATTAGTCTTGGAAACTATGGCAAAGTGGCAGCAGCACCAGGCGGTGGGGACTGTACCAGGTGACTGTGAGAGGGATCTACATGTGACCTCCTCCCTGGGGGATGGACAACAGAAAAGTGGATGAAGGGAGACGTTGGACAGGGCAAGATATGACAAAATAATAATTTATAAGTTATCAAAGGCTCATGAGGGAGTGGGGAGCGGGGAGGGAGGGGAAAAATGAGGACCTGCCCCTAATAGAACGTTTAAGAAAAATAATCCCTGTAGATCAGTGGTTCTCAACCTGTGGGTTGAGACCCCTTTGGGGGTCGAATGACCCTTCACAGGGGTCACCCGATTCATAACTAGCAAAATGACAGTGATGAAGTAGCCACGAAAATAATTTTATGGTTGGGGTCACCCACCACAACACGAACTGTATTCAAGGGTCGTAGCAGTCGGGAGGTTGAGAACCAGTGCTATAGATCGTTACATCCAAAATATTTTCTGTAAGTACAGTTGATAATAAACTTACAAAGCAAACATTCTGTATTATTTTTGAACCTGCTCATGCACTCCCAGTGGCATAGTCTTTCCGTGTTGGGCTGCTCACCCCACCGCAAACAGTTCAGGAGGAAAACGAGGCTCTCCACGGGAAATGGTTAGCTCCTGGGACACCACGAAGGCACACGTACCCTGCCCTGTAGCTAGAACGGACGCCACAGCCGTGTTTTCTAAGGAGCTCCCAGGCGGAGCCGTTGTTCCTGCCCGATTACAGTGACACGTCGAATCCTAAATTCACTAAATTCACCTGTTGTTTTTGTTGCCAGGTGCGTTTAACACCCGTGGCGGGTTTGCTTCCCGGCACATATACTAAAATTAGAGCACTCATGGCAAGTGAGGCCGCTGACTGCAGCAGACGGACACTGGGCCTCTACGCAAGTCCCCCCTCAGCGCAAGAGCCCTTTGTTCTAGTGACTGGCATCCCGTGACGCCCGTGGTGACACTGAGCAGTGGGATGATGCGGGCGTGGATGCCCACCCTTCCTTGTCTTTGTTTGTTTGTTGGATTGAACACGAATCTGTTGAGAACATTAACACTGCGGATGGCACGGTCATAGCCAACCTGCATGAGCCCTGGCCATGCACCCGGCATTGTGCCTGGCATTGCATTGCTTTGCTCTGTGGGGTTGTTTTTTTTTTTTTTTTAAATCATTTTATTAGGGGCGCATACAACTCTTATCACCATCCATACATACATCAATTGTGTAAAGCACATCTGTACATTCTTTGTCCTCATCCTCAAAATATTTGCTCTCCACTTAAGCCCCTGGCATCAGCTCATTTTTCCCGTTCCCAGCACCTCATGAACCCTAGATAATTTATAACTTATAAATTATTATTTTGTCATATCTTGCACTGTCCGACATCTCCCTTCACCCATTTTCCTGTTGTCCATCCCCCAGGGAGGAGGTTATATGTAGATCCTTGTAATCGGTTACCCCTTTCCATCCCACCTTCCCTCCACCCTCCTGGTATGGCCACTCTCACCATTGGTCCTGAACGGATCATGCACCCTGGATTCCCTGTGTTTCCAGCTCCTATCTGCACCAGTGTACATCCTCTGGTCCAACCAGACTTGTCTGGCAGAATTGGGATAATGATAGTGGGGTGGTGGTGGGGGGTGTGTGTTGCATTTAAGAACTAGAGGAAACTTGTATGTTTCCTCGTTGCTACATTGCACCCTGACTGGCTGTCTCCTCCCTGCAACCCAATTGCCTACAGATGGGCTTTGGGTCTCCACTCCACACTCCCCTTCATTCACAATGATATGATTTTTTGTTCTGATGATGTCTGATACCTGATCTCTTCAACACAGGCTGGTGTGGTTCTTCCACGTGGGCTTTGTTGCTTCTGAGCTAGATGGCAGCTTGTTTACCTTCAAGCCTTTAAGACCCCAGACACTATATCTTTTGACAGTTGGGCACCATCAGCTTTCTTTGCCACATTTGCTTATGCACCCATTTGTCTTCAGGGATCATATCAGGGAGGTGAGCACACAATATGATTCCTTATTCTTTGATGCCTGATAACTGATCCCTTGGGCACCTCGGTTTTAAAAACAAACCAAACCCCAAGCTTGGACTTCAGGCACTCCGTTCTAGCCGTCCAGCTGCAACCGCAGGGCATACGTACAGATATACAAAAGGCAATCGCCATGACACACACAACAGGTAGCAAAGTCAACATTTTCGCCCTAGTGTGAGCAATCAACTGCGCGCAGCCGACAGCAGACGGCGGCAAAAGCACTCTCGCAACAACTTTACAGACTGGGAGCCCCAGGAAGAAGAGTCCGTACCTTTGTTTACAGGCAGACCCTGGTTAAAACGCGGGGTGCCCTGCCGGCGGGCTCCCAGCCCCGCCCAGCGCCCCCTCCCCGGGGAGAGCCCCCGGCCCCGCCCGCCGGCAGCCTCTGGGGAAAACACACACACACACGTGTCCCACAACACACACACACACACACGTGTCCCACGTGGCTCCCGGCACGCGCGCCTGCAGCACCCCGCACCTCCCACCCCGGCGGGCCTCGCCGCCCAGTTCCGGCGCGGAGCGGCCCCGGGCGGCAGGTCCCATTTGCGGTCCGAGCGAGGAGCGCGCTCCGGTCGCCGCTCCCGCCCGCCGTCGTGCCCAAGGACCCGTGGACACCGGTCCCCTGGCCGGCTGGTCGTGCGCGCTTTGTCTGGCATTGTCTGCGCCCCGCCGCTCCGGTGTCGTTCCTGGAAGTCGTCCGGGCAGAGCGCACCTGGAGGCCCAGAGGCTGGCGGCAGACGGGGGGGAGCAGCGAAGCTGGGAAGGGGCCGCTGGGCCTGGAGCGGACCCACTGAGGGTCCCCAGCAAGGCGTGCGGAGCAGAGGGCCGGGACCGCAGGTAAGGGTGCGTGGGGGGGAGGGGTGTGTGTGTTATAAACCCAGGCTGCCAGCATGGCTTCAGGGCCCTTGGCCATGGAGCTCAGGTGTGGAAGGTTTTTTGGATAAGGGTTCTGCAGACATAGCCCTCCCCCTTCTTCTTTGCAGGTGCAATCTCCCCAGGTCTGCAAGCAGTCCCAGAGGGGAGGGACACCTCAGGGACTTGGCCCCAGTGGTGGCCCGGCCCCCTCCCACTTGCTGGGACCGCGACTGGAGGGTCTCAGAATTGCACCTTAGGATCTGGACAGGTGCATCTTTTCAAACATCCCAAGTCTGAAGCTGGGCAGCCGCTCTGGTGGGGCAGAGCTTAGGCCTGGGCTGCTAGCCACAAGGTCTGCGGTTGCAAACCACCAGCTGCTCCTGGGGAGAAGGCGAAACTATTTACTCCTGTGAGGAGTTACAGACTTGGAAACCCACAGGGTTTTCTGCCCGCAGCAGGGTGGCACTTGTGTCGAAATCCGCTCCATGGCAAGGGGTTTGGTTTTCCTTTTGAGGCACCTGGGAGGCAGAGAAGGGCTTCCGGGGGCTCCAGACCTGGGCCTGGAATAAATCAGTTTGTGCGGAGTTTAACGATAGCGCCTTCAATTCAAATCAGAAGCACTCCTTGTCCTCCCTGCCCCCATCATCAATTCAGTTCCTACCCTAAGTCAGCTGTGTAAGGCTGCATATCTTTACTACCAGAGCAGACAGCTCCATCTTGCTTTCTCTGAGCAGCTGGTGGGTTTGAACCCCTGATCTTAGCTGTTCCACTCTTCCCCGTCAGTGCCACCTGGGCTCCTTGAAGCCCCAGAATCGAGCTGCTAAGTGTTTCATAAGCTCTCGTCTAAAACCTCGAGGTTGGAGTCTGTGGCCTCGTAGTAAGCAAGGTGCCTTTTTAGAGAAGAGCCGGGAACCAGCTTGCAGAAGGCCGAGCCGCAGAAGTGGATTAGTAAGGGCTGCGGGGAAGCCAGCAGCCCTCCCAGGGCCGTTTGTTCAGTTTCTGCTATCATCCAGTGCGTTTGTTAAAGATTCGCCCCCTTGGAGAGAGGAGTGGACCGAGGCAGGGGGGACGGTTGCTTGAAGAGTCACCCAGCTACTCAGCAACGGAGCTTGGAGAGAATGCTGCCCCAAACCTGAGGACCTGGGTGCTCGCTGCCAAACCTCGCTTCTTCCTGGGGCCCCTGCAGAATTTCAGCTTAAGGGCATCAAAACCAACCTCTGGAGAGCTCTCTGGCACAGCAAAAGGTGGGAGACCCCGTGGTTTATTTGGCCTACCCAGCTGTATCCCCAACCTCCAGTGAATCCAGAACCACCCAATCCAGCATGACGTCCGGTTGTCGGCCTGTTAGGTGCGGCCTCTGCAGGCTCAGTCCTCAGGGGAGCTTGGCTTTCCCTGGGCAGCTTTTAGAGGACTCTCCCCGCCACTGCCATGTCGACCTAGAAACTTGTCACTCGCTCACAGCTCTGGTTCCCTGGGCCGGAGCCAAGTGTTTTGCCAAACAGACAAGGTAGAGGATTGTTTCCCAGAAAGTCAGCCAGCCCTTCCTGGCCAGAGCACCCGCATTCAGCTGATGACTGTCTTCGGAAGGGCTCAGATTTCCAATCCAGGGGCTAATCTAATGATTGGGGTTGGGGTGGCATTTAGTAGGGAGGTGGGGGAGGGGTTTCCTCTTTCATTCTGCCCTCATTTCACTTCCCTTGCTTGGGGGAAGAGACCCATGCATTGTCCTGCAAAAGACCCCTGTCTTTTCAAATGTGGCTTTAGTTGGGCCTTTGTTTCTCCTTGGGTCCTGGGAAAGTGTGCTGGGGGTGGGGAGGGATGATGATGGTCTCACTGCCCGACCTAACCCCACTGTCTTAACCTCTGCCATCAAGTGAAAAGATGAGCGTGGGGGAGCCCCGAAAGCCAGGTCATGGACCTGAACGGGGTGAACTGGATGAGCAAGGTGTTGGGTGTTTGTTTACCGCTGGGAAATGGAGGGGGCTGATTCCTGCCTTCAGGTTACAGGCTGCTCCTGTAGGCAGAGTTTGCCAGGGTCTCCCCCCTTGTGCTCCGGCAGAGGCTGGGGGTCGCTAACAGGTATTGGCTGGTGGAAACCCGTCCAAGGGCAGGACGGGGGCAGATTTTCAAGGATGTCTCTGTTCATCTAAGACTCCCCTGTGGCACAATGGTTAAAATATTGGGCTGCTAACCGGAAACGTGGCCATTGGAAGCACCAGCCACACCTCCTCTGGAGAAAGAAGCATCACTCTGCTTCTGTGAAATGTTGTGGGGTGCAGTTCTCCTCTGAATTAGACACTTCTCTTGGGCAGTAGGGGTTCTGTCCATTCCTGCCCACCACGCGGCCTCTTCTCTGGAGCCTGGACCTCCTGGCAGAAAGTGGCTCCTTGCCTCCCAACTCAACCATCTATCTCTCCCCTGCTGGCTGATCCAAGACAGCTCGGCTCTTAGAGTCTGTCCTCCAAATCAAGAAGGTGGCAGACTGAATAGCGCCCTGGGAGGCCAGAAGGCAGCCTACTATACTCAGTAGCTGGGGACTCTGGGAGAAAGCACTTACCTGTAAAGTGGGAATCCTACCTGCAAAAAATGACTCGGGGCCATATCTGGCTGCCCTAGGGAGAAGGAGACTCCATCTCCACACCAGCTCAAGGCCAGTTGCCACAAGGCAGAGGTCAGACATGTCTCCACTCTCCATCTTTCCTTCCCTTTTCTGGCACCAACCATCCCTCCTACAACACTGGACTGTTCTTCCCGGTTTGATAAATTAGCTACAATGGCCACACAGAACTCACAGTCAAAACTCACAATTGTGAAAATTTATTTAGGGAGCTAACAGGTCACCACAAGTCAGGAAAAGAAAGCAGCAAGGGTCCAGTCCCTGGTCCACGGCAGCGCCTCTCCTCAGCCAGAAGCCAAAGCCAAGTCTGTCTGTCTGTCTGTCTGTCTGTCACACACACACACACACACACACACACACACACACACACACACACACCCTTCAGGCTCTCAGCCACGTGGTCCCTTAGCTTCTGCCTCTGTGGGAAAGGAGGCTCACCTGCCCCTCCACCTTGCTGGTACAACCCCTCTGCTCTGGCTCCTTTGCCCAGTCCCACGGTCTTTGGGCCTTGGCCTCTGCTCCCTTCCTGCTTCTGAGACCGCTCACTGAGTCCCACGGGAACTGCAAATGAAATGAGCCAATTTCCCTCAGAGTGTCACACGTGCCCTATTTGCATAGCCCCACCCAGTCATTTGGTGGAGATACAGAAATACATAGATGGGCTAGGAGAGCCGTGTTAGGAAATTCTGCACGCTGTAGGTGCACACAGATGGGAGTAGCTGTTGAATCTTATTGGTGAATCCACCTTTTAAAAATGGTTGTGTATTAATCTGGGTATACTAGAGAAACAAATACATGGAGACTCAGGAGTGTAAGGGAGAACTTTTTATGAAAGAGCAATTGTGCATTAAAAAAACACCCCCGCCCAGTCCAGATCAAGCCCATAAGTCCGATATTACTCCATATGTTGATATGAGTCCCTAAATTCCCTTTTAGACTCACGCTGCCATGCAATGATGCCGAATGCAAGAAGATCACAGGCCAGTGGGTGGAAAGTCTGGTGGATCTAGTGGGGGTGGAGGTCTTTCAGGACTGGCCTAGGTCTCCAATTGGCTTCTCCAGTGGGTAAATCCATGTGGCTTGTCAACAGGAATGTCTCGCAGTGAAATAAGCAGAGAGGGTCTGGCCTCTAGTGAGCTGTTTATCTCCATAGCTCCTCCAAATGAGGTCATCAAGCAGTTACTTGATTGACAGGCTAAACCCCACCCCTTCACTCTTACTGGTCTCCAGTTGGCACAGATTATGTAACTACCACATGTTGTAAGCTTGTATTTTGAATGCCCGTTGAGCATTCTGAGAACACCTTGCTGGGAGCCGGGCTGCTCCAGCTGTTGGGTGGGAAGCGTCTGTAGAGGGTGCTCAGGACCCTTCTCCAGCTCTTTGATTCTGGGCAAGGCCAGCATGGGGCGCTTGGAAGAACCACCGAAGTCGGTGTTCTTTTCCCAGTTGGAGGCCAGCAGTCTGAATTCAGGGCCCCATTGTAGGGATTAAAGCAGGTGCATGCCTGCCCTCTGTCTCTCTCAAGGAATCCCCTTGCCTTTTAGCACCTACTCCTCATTCCTTGGTGATCTTCATGTGGCATCTCCTGTCCCACCTGTGTCCTCGCTGCTCTGCAAACTCCGCAGCGATTGGCTTGAGTTCTCACACTGATCAAGGAGCCCTGGGCTGCTAACCGCAAAGTCAGAGGGAGGACGATCAGGCTGTCTGCTCCCATACAGATCAATCGACGCTGTCAGAAACCCTTAGGGACAGTTTCCCATTCTATGCTCTCTGGTGGCTTGGAGCAGGAATCTGGCTTTTCTGGCCTCAGCCATATTGCAAGGAAAGCCCCGGTTACAAACCGGATGATTCCCACAGGGATCATCCCATAGCAGCCCACGTTGAAAGAGGTCTGGCTTCGTTTGTCTTGGTATCAAAAGGGTGGCAGGAGTTTAAGGGACTCAGAGATCGACCATAGGAGCCCTCCAGCCCATCTGCAGGCCACACTTGGGCTACTTCATGGGCTCAGAAGGTATGCCTGAGTCTCAGGGGGCTGAGGTGCCAGCAGAGAGGAAAACCTAGTCCGCGACATGAGAATAGGACCACCTGGCAAGCGGGGCAGCTGCTTCTGGGCAGTTCCCATCCCTGCCATGACCGCAGGTGGTGTTGCACGAGAGGCGCCAGAGTGCAGCTGGGCCCCGAGCCTGCGTCATCTGCCCCCACGCTTGTATCCATCCGCAAATTGCCAAGGTACGTGTTGTGCTAATGAGCGGACACATCGGAGATGCTAGGAAAACATCGACCAGGGCAAGCAGAGGCACCGAGCGAGGTGAAGCTGCTTGGGTTGGTCTCAGAGCCTGGCAGCAGGGTGCCTGTGTTTACTAAGCACCCCAAGGTGGGAGGGCCTTCTTGCTTTTTCTTCCCTGTGATCCCTTCAGCAGCCTGGGGGAGGGGGCTGCTAGAGACCTAGTGGCCCGAAATGCCTTTTTGAGCAGCTGCCCAAGGTCAGACGCTGCGGCCACAGAGAAACAGCCTGATCTGCAGACTGGATGGCCCCGTGAGCCCTTCATCTTGTCCCTGTGCTGCCTCTTGCCCGGCTGGTGCCTGGGTGGCAGGTGGAGGCTTGCTCTGGGTCGAGGTGTACAGCAAGAGAAGAGAAAATGCCTAGGGGCAAAGGAAACGCCTAAATCCACCCTGCTGGCATGTGCTCAGGCTGGAAGAATGGAGCGGGTAAACTTCTGCCAATCTCCTTTCTGCCCACTGTTCCTCCCTCTGGGTCGAGTCTGGGGAGCTCCTGTCTCGGGCTGGCAGCCTGGGCTATCCGACGATGTGTCTTTGCGTCGCCCAAAGACCTGAGCAGCCTCTGAGCCCTTTGAAGCATGAAGACCCTAAACAAAGGCGCGCTCAGTGGGGCAGGATGTGTAATTCACCTTTGTCTAGAAACATTTTGAAATCCCTGGAGCTGAATATACAATGGAGTGAGGTCTGATCGTCATAAGTGCCTGGGAGAGGAGAGACTCGATGGGCTCTTTAAATTCATAAGACACCCTGGTAGGTGGTGACTGGCCTGGCCCCTTTTTGTAATAAGGAGTCGTGGCCTGGCCGAGGGCTGCTGAGCCGGTCAGAGATCAGCACCTGGATTGTGGGGACCCCTGGGTTCATGAGGAGGCTCCTCCGCCACCTGGAGCAGGTGTGGCCTCTGCCTGGGCTCTGAAGCCAGGTTTTCACCCACCGCCATCTTGATGTGGATGGCATTCTTAGGGGCAGGCCCCCCCGAGCTGACCCTGGCTCCAGATCCTGGCACAGGGAAAGGAAAGCTGCTGGACTGGGTGAGGGTCCTGATCTTGGTGGCTGCCAGCCCCTACCTACCTGAGTGAGCCTTTTCCTCACAGGTTCTTCTTAGTTCTGGTCAGTGACAGCACTGCTCTTCAGGCAGGTTTTCGGGCTGAGTGCTTGCCTTGCATCTCTGCCCCCTGGATTCAGAGTGGGGAATGCCAGCTGGGAGGCCTCCCTGTCCACCTGGGCAGAGTTGGTGGTAGCATCAGACGCATTGAAGAAATGGCTTTCAGTACAGACGAGGCTAACGGCATGTTAATGACCTGCCAGAGAGACCTGGGACCCATCTTCCCTGTGCTTCACAGAGTTGCTGTCCCCGTGCAGGTGGGAGGAGTCAGCTCACTAGACTGCTCACGGAAAGGTGGGAGGTTCAAGTCCACCTGGGCCTCTTGGAAGAAAGGCCTGGACTTCAATGGCTAAAAAGCAAACACCAAATACCTGAGGGCAGCGGTTCTCAATCTGTGGGTCACGACCCCTTTGGGGGGGTCAAATGTCCCTTTCACAGGGGCCCCCTGATTCATAACAATAGCAAAATGATAGTGATGAAGTAGCAACAAAAATAATTTTATGGTTGGGGAGGGGGGGGTCACCACAACCTGAGGAACTATATGAAAGGTTCGCGGCATGAGGAAGGTTGAGAACCGCTGTGTTAGAGGGACTTGCAGGTTCAAGCTCACAGGCTAAAATGAGCCCTCGAGGGGTGACGGCTGCTGTCTGATGGCCTGTTCACCGCCTTTGTCTCTAGAACTTGGGGTTCCCTCGGATTCCCTCGGAAAGCGTGGCGCTTCCCCTTTCCGTTAGTTACTGAGTGAGAGTTGGTGTCACGTTAACAGGCAGAGAATTTAGTACAATTTGCCTTGTTCTTCGACTTCTCTTGATGTGCAAGTTTAATGCAGAGAAATTAGGGTGGGGCCGGGGTGTGTGTGTGTGTAACCTTGGATGGCTTGGATTCTGAAGGGCAATGAATAGATCTTTTAGAACTGATTATTAGGCATTTTTAGATTCTCTCCCCCGCCCCCCACCTTGCTAAATTATCCTGAGGTCTGCCAGTGGGGTGGAGCAAAGGAGCCTGTATCTTAGTTCTGTGTGAGCCCTTTCAGCACCTACCCCACCCCACCCCCATCCTTGCTTAGACTCCAGGCTACCCAGGAAAGACTGGACATCATGCCTCTGCGATGACATGACGGCAGTGCCCTTCCGGGGCCTCACGGGGACAGCAGGAAGGCAGTCTGGCGTGTGGCTGCCTGTTGTCTGGTGCTGCTGTAGCAGAAATGCCACACAGGCTGGTTTTGAAGAACAGAAATGCTTTTCTTGAGTTTAGTGGCTGGATGCCCATCTCGAGCACCTGGGGGATAGGGGAAGGGTCCCTCTGATGGCTCGGGGGGAAGGGTCTCATCCAGGAAACATGGGATCCCGGTGTCTGTCATTTACTCCTGGGAGAGCTCCCTGTGGCTCCTCTCTCTGCTCTGCATTACAAGCGATTGGGTGTAGGACAGACCCCACACTGGCTGCTCGGGCTTCTCGAGGATCATAAAACCCTGCTCCTTCAGAAGGTTACATCTGCAAGTGTAGGCTTAGAACTTCAAAATGAACTTGGAAATGCACCTCAGTGTCCTTATGGGGTCAAAATCAAGGGCCTTCAGACCCTGAAACCAAACTCACTGCTGTTGAGTTGATGCCGACTTACGGCCACCCTCTAGGACAGGGTGGAACTGCCCCGGGTCGTTTCCAAGGACAGAGCTCTTTATGGGAGCTGCCAGCCTCATCTTTCTCCCTCAGAGTGGCTGGTGGGTTCAAACTGCCGACCTTTCTGCTGGCAGCCCAACCTGTACCCCATGACGCCACCAGGTCGATAACTTCTCAGTAGAAGCACCTATTTTCTGCCCTCAGTAAGCCCCTCAAAAACCGATCAAGGCCCCATGGAGCTGAATGTTACCCGTGGGAGAGGTATTTTTGGAGTTCTATGTTGGGCTACTAACCACAAAATCAGCTGTTCAAATCCACTAGCTGCTCCAAGGGAAAAGGATGAGGCTTGTCTTGTAAAGATTTACAGCCTGGGGGCTGGTGTTCTACCAGAGATGTTGGGTTATTGCTTAACAACAAGTAGTTGGAGTGAAGTCTCCCATGGTGCGTCAGTTACCATGGCAAGGAGCAGCCTCTGGGATTGGAATGGCGTACGCAAGCTCAGCGGTTCTAAACCACCAGCTGCCTCGTGGGAGAAAGATGAGGCTTTCTACTTCCATAGCGAGTTAGTCTCTGAAACCCCCAGGAGCCTTTCTTCCCCTCCCTGTAGGGTCACGGGGAGTTGGAATCGGCTGGGCGGCTGTGAGCTGTCCTTGTCTGGGCGGTGGGGTGATATAGGGGGTCCCCACACTCATTGTTGACTGCTCTTTCTTTCCCTTGTCCTAGGGCAACATGTCTGTTCTGTGGCTGGGAGCCACCTGTATCTTCCTGCTTTCCACAGGTAAGAGGTCTTCATGGTGGGGGGTAATTACTAGGGTGGGAGTGAGGGAGTTAAAAAAGAGCCCTGGTGTTGTAGTGGGTTACACATTGGGCCATGAACCACAGGTCAGCAGTTCAAGCCCACCATGCACTTTGAAGGAGGCAGGTGAAGCTTCCTGCATGTGTAAAGACTTACAGCCTCAGAAACCCACCGGGGCAGCTCTGCTCGGCTCTGTGGCATGGCTGTGAGTCAGAATCGACTCGGCGGCAGTGAGAGGGGTTTGGTTTCATGTAAGTGTTGGCCAGCCTCTGGTCTCACAGCTGCCATTTGTTATACTTGTGGGAGGTCTTTTTCATTAACCAGCCTGCTGTCTTTATGTACAGCTGTGCCTTGTTTTGTTTTTTTAGTTTCACAGATACCCCTGGTCTACTTTATCTTGTTTTTTTTTTGGTAAAACAGTTTTATTGGCATATACCAAAATTCACATATCTTATAATTGAGTAGTTCAATCATATGAAAAAGAGTTGTACAATCATCACCTCAATCAATTTTAGAATATTTTCTTCTTTCTTGTACTCCTTGTTATTAGCTTTCTTGCCCCCCAGTCTCCCTTACTGTACCCCCAATAAACCATTAGTCCAGTTATGGTCTCTATAGATTTTCCTATCTTGGATTTTTTTCACAGAAAAACATGCCCCCAAACCAGCAGCAATAACAAAGTAAA
Organism: Tenrec ecaudatus; assembly: GCF_050624435.1. Lineage (NCBI taxonomy): Eukaryota > Metazoa > Chordata > Mammalia > Afrosoricida > Tenrecidae > Tenrec > Tenrec ecaudatus. The sequence goes on from NC_134545.1 coordinate 98,057,039, forward strand.
ACAGAGGTAAAAACGAGAACAAATTTAAAATGGGTGGAAAGGGAGATCAGAGGCTAAGATACTACATTTGAACCGACTACATCAGCCAGGTTCTCTCTCTGATAACAAGCGGTGCCTTGTTTACCACTGGCAGCGAAACAGCTGTGTCTGTTTGACAGCTTGGTGGGCTGATGGGTGGCTCAGCCTGCTGACTGGAACCAGCTCCTCAGTGAGCACAGACTAACAGAAGGCCAGGAGCACCTGATCCAAGTGGCAGGAGGGCTCCCAATGAGTTGAGATTGCACCTGCAAGTGAGGTGAGGCGAGGTGAAGGGCAGGGAAGGAAGAGAGGGCCCAGGGAGCTAGAGGGTCCCCCACCCCCACGATGGCTGAGCTAATCAGGTGGCCAGAAGCAAACTCCAGGAGCCGCCACCAGGGACAGGCATGTCCCTCTAGACTCCTCTAGAGCAGTGGGTCTCAACCTTCCTCATGCTGCCACCCTTTCATACAGTTCCTCATGTTGTGGTGCCCCCCCAACCATAAATTATTTTCATTGCTACTTCATCACTGTCATTTTGCTACACTAAGAATCGTCATGTAAATATCTGATAGGCGGGATGTATTTTCATTGTTCCAAATTGAATATCATTAAACATAGTGATTCACCACAAAACAATATGTCATTTTATATTGTGAAATATTTATTTTTAATGACAAATACATTTGACATTTTTTTAACATTTTATTAGGGGCTCATACAACTCTTATCACAATCCATACATATACATACATCAATTGTATAAAGCACATCCATACATTCCCTGCCCCAATCATTCTCAAAGCATTTGCTCTCCACTTAAGCCCTTTGCATCAGGTCCTCTTTTTTTCCCCCTCCCTCAAGTGCCCTTGGTAATTTATACATCGTTATTTTGTCATATCTTGCCCTATCCGGAGTCTCCCTTTCCCCCCTTCCCTGCCGTCCCTCTCCCAGGAAGGAGGTCACATGTGGGTCCTTGTAATCAGTTCCCCCTTTCCAACCCACTCACCCTCCACTCTCCCAGCATCGCCCCTCACACCCTTGGTCCTGAAGGTATCATCCACCCTAGATTCCCTGTGCCTCCAGCCCTCATATGTACCAGTGTACAACCTCTGCCCTATCCAGCCCTGCAAGGTAGAATTCGGATGATGGTAGTTGGGGGGGAGGAAGCATCCAGGATCTGGGGGAAAGCTGTGTTCTTCATCGGCACTACCTCACACCCTAATTGACCCATCTCCTCTCTTGAACCCCTCTGTGAGGGGATTTCCATTGGCCGACACTTGGGCCTTGGGTCTCCACTCTACACTTCCCCCTTCATTCAATATGGTGTATATATCTATACACATACATATACACATATACATACACATATATATACACACATATCTTTTTTTTTTTTTTGCATGATGCCTTATACCTGGTCCCTTTGGCACCTTGTGATCGCATTTGCCGGTGTGCTTCTTCCATGTGGGCTTTGTTGCTTCTGAGCTAGATGGCCGCTTGTTTACCTTCAAGCCTTTAAGACCCCAGACACTATCTCTTTTGATAGCCGGGCACCATCAGCTTTCTTCACCACATTTGCTTATGCACCCATTTGTCTTCAGCGATCCTATCATAGAGGTGTGCAGTCAGTGATATGATTTTTTTGTTCTTTGATGCCTGATAACTGATCCCTTCGGGACCACTTGATCACACAGGCTGGTGTGTTCTTCCTTGTGGACTTTGTTGCTTCTGAGCTAGATGGCCGCTTGTTTATCTTCAAGCATTTAAGACCCAAGTTACTATCTCTTTTGATAGCCGGGCACCATCAGCTTTTAATGACAAATACATGAAATTTTGTCTTGAAGCATGGAGTAGCATGGGTAACAGTCTTCACGCTGGGGACTCGTATGTGGGCGGACCCGCCTGGAGCCGGATAGAGGAGCAGTGTCTTGGTTCCTAAGACCAGCAGAAATAAGTGTTTTCTGATCTTAAGCGAGTCCTGTGAAAGGATCACTCAACCCCCAAAGGGGTTGCAACCCCCAGGTTGAGAATTGCTGCTCTCGAGGCAGATGTCTTTGGTGTCCCCCACTATCACCCCAAGAGCCTGGTGGTGGAACAGCCAGGTCAGCAGTTCCAAACCACCAGCTCCCTACCTGCTGCCCCGGGTATAACCTGTGTGTGTCATTTTTGCCTGGCACAAGCATATTCACCTCGACATGCCCACCTCCCTTTCAATACTTCTTATTTCTAGCACGTATGACAAAGAGTGTCTCTGTGTGCATGTTTTCCTTCCCTAAAAGGATTTTCCCTTAGGATTTATTCCCAGGTGTGTGGATCCAGCCTCAAATGAGTGAATATTTTTATGCACCTCGATTCGTTTGTCCAGCATGCTCTCCAAAGGGGTGGTCCTGATTCACGGCCCCCTACTGGGAAGTTTCTTCTGACGTAATCGTTCCCCAGCATCACGGAAACGTACACTGTACCTTCATTGACGTGTCCCCGTTAGAAGGTGCTCTGGATATCAGGGGGACACTTCGTTCCTGGGGAAGCGCTGGCTCCTGTTCTTCAGGGAAATCCGTCCCTTCAGTGTTTTGGCTGCCCATCTCCAAGGCCAGCTCCCTCGGGTGGTCATCTGTTTGGTCTGAGGCTCAAGGGTGCCCTCCAAGCCTGGAACCCAGTCCTTCTTTATAACCAGGGCCTAAAGTCCAGCCAGGAACTCAGTCTCTCTATCGTTCCTCTGTGTGCATTACTCAGCTTTCTCTTCAAAATTCTCACATTTCGATATTAAGGTACTTGACGGAGGTCGGAGGTACCCTGATGGCGTAGTGGTTATGTGTTGGGCTGTGAAGCACCAGGTCAGCAGTTCTAAACCACAGGAGAAAAGCGAGGCTTTCTATTCCTGTAAAGAGTTACAGCCTCGGAAATCCACAGGGGCAGTTCTGCTCTGCCCTGTAGGATCACTAGGACTTGATGATCATGAGCTTGGTGTGGTATGGATGGAGGTGGAGTAGTTCTTTCTGGGAACTCTGTTAATTTGGGAGGTACAAGTGGCCTTAAACTCCCCCACCACCTTCTTTTCCATCCTCTTACCCCTCATACAAGGTGGAGAATGACAGCTCTGCCTGCCCAGCCTTTCAATGACCCCTCTGCTGTTTTCTCTCCTAGTGCCCCCGTCCCACCTGCTCTGGGAGGTCCATGGAAGCAGGGAGACTGCTGGGAAGATTTCGGCTGCCATCAAATGTAAGGTCATGTTTTACTGAGTCCCTCCAGCACCCGCTCCCACCGCTGGGTGACAGACCAAAGGCAAGCTGTGCCGCCAGGCCCTTCGCCCCACTCCCATCTCCTTTCACCGGGACCAATGTCATGTCCCTTCAGGGGCCCAGTTGGGTCCTGGGTGACAGCCCTCAGTACATTCCGGCGCCGGACCTCTGGCAATGCATCCAAGTCTTGGTTACATGACCACCTTCTACTTCCCCTCCCCCAGGGTCATCACCCGTCAGATTCCCCCCTCCTCCACTCTGGCCAGTGGACCCTCCTGCAGGCCATTCCCAGAAGCTGTCATCTTTCCTCAGGTCCAGGGGGCCCTGTGTGCCTTCTCCCCACCCCCACCCCGCCCCCTTGCCCCTTGGGACTCAGGCACGGGGAGGTGGGGGGAGGTGGGGGGAGCGTGAGCTTGGCAGCCAGAGGGTCTGGGAGTGATTCCCGCTCGCCCACTCTCCAGTACCTGGTACCTTCAGGAAGTGACCGAATTGCCTTGTACATGGGTTTCGTTACCTGCTGAGGGGCCATAGCAATAGGAACTTAGCTCCTAGAGTGATTGTGAGAATTCAGTGTGATGTGCACTTAGGTGCCCCCTGTTAGCATTGCTACTCTAGCTCCTGGGTGACCGGTATTGGAGACTCTTCCTCTCGCCAAGCTCAGTGTCATCGAATTGGGTGTGTGACTGCAAAGACTTGTAGGTGGGCCCTGCGCACCAGGTCCACGGTGGCTGTGTGAACGTTGTGCCTCCGAGGGGCTGGCTCTGGCTGGCCTTTCCACAATCATCTCCCTGGGCTCCACCCACCCCAAGGTCCTTGCTGCCTTGGCTGTGCTTCGCCAGGGTCACTGTCTGTCCCCTCTCTTCCAAGTGATGCAGTGCTCCGCCAAAGTGGACGCCCTCTTCCTGCTGGATGGTTCTCACAGCGTTGGCAAAAGGAGCTTTGAGAGATCCAAGCGGTTTGCCCTCACGGTGTGTGACGCTCTGGACATCCGCCCCGAGCGGGTGAGTGCAGGTCCTGTGGGCCGCTAGCAGGGGCCTGTTGGGTTGCAAGCGGCAGGAGAGCCTGTTGTTATGGGAGAAAGAACTCACTGCCAGGTGGTGACTCCTGGTTCCGGCAGAGGGGCCCACAAGACCCCACGGGAGGCTATCAGGTATCCTACTCCCTCTCCTTCTCTCAGGGTTGCATCCTTCCAGGCAGCTTCCCCGGATGTAGCAAAGTTGTCTCTCCAGCCAGTGACCCCTATCGAGAGAAGATTTACTTAATTCTCCATAGAGCTGGCAGAAGTCTCCAGGAAGGTTCTGATTGACCCAGCTGAGGTCATATGAGAGTCCCTAGATCAAACACAGTAGCCTGGAGCAAGCGCTTCTCTGGCCAGACTTACTTAGGAGTGGTAGGGAAGTAGAACACATGGATTTAATTTCCCTGAAAGGGGTATTATGTTTATGGAAAAATAACCAAATGAAACTGCTGAGCAGACAACTTCAGTTGCCTCAGAACACCGAACTCAACTCACTTGGAAGGAACTGAAGCGCAAAGAACCCAAACGTAAATAAAATAAATCATGAAGAGATAGACTTGGAAAACAGAGCAGAACAAAACAGAACCCAAACCTGCTGCCGCCCCATGGAAGCTGACTCCAGGCAGCTGCACGTGTTTCCAAGGAGACCAGGGCTCCATGGGCTCTTTCCGACAGCTGTGATCTTTCAGAAGTCAATCACCAGGCCTTCCTTCACAGCACCGCTGGGTGGATCTGAACCACCAACCTTTTGGTTAGTAGCCAAGTGCTAATTTTTGGCTCCATCTACCCTGGGGCCTTCGGAAGGCATCTCTGTGGCTGAATGAATCTCACCAGCATCTCCATTTTCCCTTGTTTGTCCCGGCTCCAGATCGCACTTCTGGAATTCCAGCTGTGTTCCGTAGAGCTGGCATGCAGAGGCACCCAGTAGGACGGTGGGCAGTCAACACAGATGGTTTGCTGCCAATGAAACACAGCTGGCCCTTAGCTAGATGAACAGGTACCCGGCCCCATTCAATGCAGGGTGGATCTCCGGCCGGCCCATCATTTATACTTCTTCAAAGAGCAAAAGCTCAAGATCCGACGACCTGATCAACAGACAGGTCTCTAGGGAGGGCTCGTCGCACACCTGGCCGGGAGAAGGACAGACTGACTGTACAGCCTCCTCCAGCCACGCTTATTGACATTACGAAGGCTTGGGAGCCAGGGAATTGCCGTTCAGCCAAGTAATCGCAAACCAAACTCACTTGCATAGAGTCTGCTGAATCATAGTGACCCTGTAGGACAGGCTAGAGCTGCCCCTGTGGGTTTCCGAGACAGCACCTCTTCGTGGGCATCGAAAGCCTCCTCTTTCTCTGGAGGAGTGGCTGGTGGTTTTGAACAGCTGACTGAGGCCAGCAGCAGCAGCACACTGAACGGCTCTACCACCAGGCTCCAGCCTAACAGCACACAGGCCTGTGAAGTAAGTAATTTCCTTTGAGGAAGGTGCTCCTTAGAACACCGACCCTGTACAAGCCCTAAAGGGCAGCATTTTCCCCAAAAAACAAAGCTCAAAAGGCAGGAAGGACGACTGGAGATGGGGACTCCCCAGGAGGAAGGGGAAAAAGGGCTCTTTCATTGGAGGGGTTCACAACGAATGTCACGCTGCAAAAGTGCATCAGCCATCGGCCGGGAAACCAACATACCCTCTACCTTTTCATCCAAACCACAAGAGACGATTAAATAAGTAAAATAAGGACTGGAAACACAGGGATTCACAAAGGCTTGGGACCCTGTGACCCTTGAATTCCATTTCTAGGGATCGAATCTACAGAAACTTGCAGACACCAAACAGCACACGTCCCAGTCAGTCACGCAGCATGGCTTCACCTAGAATATTTCTCACCCTCCTGCCCCAAGGGACACAGGGTAGAGGTGTGCACGTGTTGAAAGGGGGGGGGGGCGCAGTGGGCAGCTGCAGCAAGTGGAGGAAGGAAGCTCTTTCAAAACTTCTCAGGAAGTTCTCCAGAACAGACGCAGCCCTGAAAAAGTGCACTTGGCGTGTGTGTTAGTCCAGGTGGACTAGAGAAACAAATTCATGGGCAGTCGTGTGTTAGAAAGAACTTTATATCCAAGAGCAATTGTACATTAAGAAAACATCCCAGCCCAGTCCAGATGAAGCCCTTAAGGGCAATTAGCGCACCTGTCCAATACTAGACATTCCAGATCAAGTCCGTAAGTCCAATATTACCCCATATGTTGATACGAGTCCATGAGCTCCTCTTAGACTCATGCAGCCATGCAGTGACGCCAACTGCAGGAAGACCACAGCCCAGTGGGTGGAATGTCTTGTGGATCCCCTGGCGTTGTAAGCATCTCAGCGTTGGCAGGGGTCTCCACGTGGCTCCTTCAGCTCCAGGGCCCTAACACAGTTCTGTGTGTCTTGTCCGCTGCAATGTCTCCCAGGAAGGAAGCATGTGTCCCGCCTCCAGTGAGCTATTTATCCCCTGAGCACCTTCAGAGGTCATCAGCTGTGACCTGATTGACAGGCTAAACCCCACCCATTCACTCCTAAATCTCAAACTGACAACAGAGTCTGTAACTCCCACAGAGGGAAGGATGAAGGCGGGAATGGGAACCTGGATGTGCTTTCCACCTCACAGATGCTTCAAGAAACTCTGGAGACTGGATATGGTGATTTCCCAGAGTCAGGGCAGAGGGGCCACAAGTGCCGGGGGAGAAGCGACAGAATGGACATATTAGTACTTCCTGGATTTTTAACCTTTGTCGATTATTTACTACTCCGAAGTCAGAGTGAAAAAAACAAACAAAACGAAGACAGGGCCTGTGGTCTAGAAAGCCATCATTAGTTGAACTAGAATTAGTTGAATTAGAGCCTCTTCCCTCCCAGAGACATTGAGGAGGAAGTGGTTTTCTGAGATGACATTCCTGGGTTAATCCTAGAGGTTCAACCTCCAGAGTGAGGAGCAAATGTGGCTTTTAATTAGAGCCATGTCCCCCTCTCCCCTCCCCCCCCGTCCTCAAATGCATGTCACTTAGAACAAATAAGGGGGGTCCACAAGCATGTTGTTGGGGACTATCGAGTCTGGTCTGAGTCATAACGACCCTGTGTACAACAGAATGAAATGCTGCCTGGTCCCCAGCCAGCCAAATGGCTGAAGAAAACTGCTGCACGGGAGACACCCATCAGTGCAGGCCTGACCGGACTAGAAGTCCCATCTGTGAGGTCAGGCCAGCACAGGGGATCGAGGCTGTTGGAGCAGCCCCAGCCCGAGCCCCCAGAGCACAGGGAACTTTGTCTCCGCATCAGGACACATCTAGACTGTAGCACTAAGTTACCGGAGCTGGCTTTCAGGCAAGGGATTGGGACACTAGCCAGTGCCCAGGACAGGAAGCCCGGGTCGTGGGAGGCCTGGAGACGTGCCCCCGAGGGAACCTGCTGATCATTGTCAGGTGAGGCGAAGCAGCCTGGCCCTGCCCTCTTAGGTGCTGTTCAGCCCATCCAGCTCACCTGCCCTGTGGACCTAGAACAAGACACACACAGCCTAGCCTCGCACCCCCTTCACAGTGGTCATGTTCAAGTCCATGGCTACAGCCGCTGCTTCGATCCCTCTCATCAGGGGCCTTCCACTTTCTTGCTGCTGCCCGTCTACCAAGGAAGGTGTCTCTCCAGGGACTGGTCTCTCCTGACACTATGTCCAAAGTCTCACTATCCTTGTCTCTGTGGACCCTTCTGGCTACATTTCTTCTGAGACCCATCTGTTGGTTGCTTTGGCCGTCCACGGTACTCCCCGTATCCTTTGTCGATGCCATGGTTGAAATGCATCCCTTTTTCTTTAGCCGTCCTCTCTTGAGTCCAACGTTCATATGCCCCTGAGGGGTCGGGCACACCTTGGTCCTCAAAGCGACCTCCTTATTTGCCAACACTTGAAAGCGATCTTGTGCCGCTAATCCATTGTCATCAGTGACGAATTCCTCAGAAGTGGACTGTCGATTCCTTCTTTGTCGTCTGTCCTTAGTCTGGAACTGCTGAAACCAGTTCCTGTTGGGTGACTCTGCTGGCAGCTGAAGCACCTGCAACATAGTGTCCAGCATCATAGCCCCACACAGCCACCCCGGTGTGACAAGCTGGCAGACAGGTGGGAGCAATTTATTAACGGCAGAACTACAATCCTGGATGCTTAGTGGGAGTAGTTAGCTTTGGGCTCAACTTGAGATGGGGTGCGGTGGGGTGGAGTGGGGGAGTGAACCGTCTCGCAGTAAGTGACGACACACAGAATGGGGTGTTTGAGTGAGGAGCCCGGGGGTGGGTCACTTGGATAAGGAACTCGGGCGCTAACCGAAACAGGGGCTGGGGGACGTTCAGGTCTACCCGGAGGTGCCTCACAAGAAAAGGTTGGCGATCTGTTTTTGGAAGTAAAGCCAGTTTTACACCGGCACACGCGGCACGGCGTCCCTGTGAGGCAGAGTAAGTGAGTGAGCGCCCGATCTCCAGCGTCACCCGGCGGTGGGTGAGCTTCGGGAGGGCGTCTGCTCCTGTGACGGCGAATTCAGATGTACACTGATGGGTGGGCTCGGACGGCTGTATTTTCGCTGCTGTGTGGGGTGGTTTTCAAACCTGCATCACAGGTGGTCTGACTTGTCCTCGTCCCTTGTGTGACTTTCTTCAACTTGACCTTGAGGAAGGGCACTTTCAAATGAGTGCAGGCATACCCCGGGGGTTCCAGACCCCGTGAGGCGAGTCGCAGGGAAACATTATGCTTGCTTCCCACTGTCATCCGTCAGAGGAGGCCTGGTGGCATTTTGGGTTAAGTGTTGGCTGCTAACCTTCCGTAAAGAGACTGTCTCAGAAACCCAGTAGGGAGTCGCAGTGAGTCAGAACCAACTTGATGACGGGGCTGTTTGGATAGGCTGTTCAGGGACCTTGGTGGGCGGGGTGGGTGTCGTCAGCATTGGGCTGCTAACCACAAGGTGGGCCGTGAGAACCCACCAACCGCCCCACAGGGGGCAATGATCGGGCAGTCAGCTCCGGGAAGGATTTCCAATCTCGAACTCCCCAGAAGCAGTCATACTTGGCCCTGGTTGGGTTGCTGTGAGCCGGAATCAGTGGAGGGCACTTGGCGGGGTTGGGTTCGTGGTCTGCTAAAGGTGAGAAACGTAGCATTCCGCCAAAGCGTGGACTGAGGTGAGAAAGATCAAAGGGTCACGGGCGAGCGCACGCCTGGAGAACTGGTGCAGGTGGTCGCGGTCAGCCCAAGGGATTGCCGCAGCCCTTTCATTTCTTTTATAAGCACTCTCTTAGAAGCACAATAAGAGGAGGTCTGTCTGCCTGTTTCTCTGAATTAAAGGCCTCTCTTGGACACGAGTGCTCTGCTGTGCAGGTGGCTTCTCAGGTGTTTGAAGTCCTGCTGGACCTATGGCTGAGAGGCTCACTTCCTGGCGACAATAGAGTGGATGTCACGGAGTGGTTACAGTGGTGGAGAAGCCGGGCAGGCTGCCCGCTGAGGCAAACAGTAAACCGAAGCAGCTGAAAGGCAGCTATTTATTCTCCCAAACCACCAATTACAGTAAATGCCTCAACCACCCACTTCAGCTGCTTCCATCTTGCCTTCTTTTGAAGTGGCATCTTCCTGTGTAGCCAGAAGAATGCTCCCAGCTGCCAGTCCCAGGTCCCGGGGGAGCTGTCTCCTGTCTGTAACTGAGTGAGTCACTCAGGCTTCCTTGAAGGCTTATAGGAAGCGCTCCCCTCGCACCCAGTCAGGCTCCATTGGTCAGTCCTGCTACCAGCTTTCTCCAATCAAATCTCCTTACAATAATGCCGGGCAACTATGAGCAAATGTGACTTCTTTCCCTACCTTGAAGGTTGGATTCGATCTCGGCGTGACCCTTGAGGGCAGAGGAGAACAGCCCCGCAGGCTCCCGAGGGAGCAGCCGGTGGGTTCGCCCTGCCCTTCACCTTTGCCGGGGCCCTGGCATCCAAGGGCGGCATCCTGCACAGGCTCTTCCCTTTCTTGGTTTGTTTCACGCCATCTTGTCTCGGAAATCTTGCTCTATTGGTCCAGAGGCATATGTTGTTTTGTTTTAAAATCACTGAGCGAAGTCCCATTGTAAGGCGTTACAGAGGCTTCGATGTGCAGTCACCACCTGTTGATGGACATTTTCTATTGTGACAGTTCTGAGATGAATCAGTTTATCAACAGGCCATTTCACAGGTGTGGAAAGGAAGCTGGGGATTTGTTGTTACCTGTGATGGTTGATGAATATTGGCCGGTCGGCCTTTGTGGACGTTGCACCAATTCATGTTCCTATTAGCAGTGTTTGCTGATTGCTGGTTCACCCATGGGCATACAAGCCCTTGTGTTTGGCTTTTTGCTAAAGGGGTGTGGGAAAATAGTGCCCAGGTGTCCTAAGGTCAAACATCCCTCTGCAGGCTCAAGAGCCGTTTGTACTGGCTCCTCCGCAATCCCTGGGTAGATCCTTGGCTCACGCTCCTCTTGGATAATTTCACACACAGATTCCTAGAAGCTCATTTTAGATATTGGGAAGGAGCCCTTTGCTTTGGACAAGAGTTGCAAATAGTTTTTCCATTTCCGCGTTAACGGTTTTCTTGTGTTAAGTTCTGTCATGCGGAAGTTGTTTGATGTCAGATTCCTCACTCCCTGTGGCTTCCTAATGTAATGTTCCGTCCTGGCTGCAGCTTTTCCAGTTGGACGTTGTACAGGGTTTTAGCACTTTGATGCTCTCACTTCCCACATCTGGGTCCTGAATGTATCTGTAATTTATCCTTTATTTTTACCCAACATCCCACACTGACGCGACCATCTTACCCATATCACTCATGAAATTCAAGGGATGCCTTGAAAGGCAGGCACTCTTAGAAACTTCTGCCTGAGCTAGTCTGCCACGCTGTCAATCGGCATTCACCTGCCCCACGTGCCCACCTGCGACTTAAATGGCTTTCTCCTTCAAATAGCCGGCAGTTCCTCCTGAGAACCTCCTTCGTGGGGTGGGGAAGGCTGAGGGCCCCACTGGCTGGGCACAGCTACGGGCTGCCTGTGTGGCTCAGTGCCATCTCCCGCCACAGTCCTGAAGGCGTTGTTTCCATGAGACCCAGGTGACTCATTTGAGATCTTCATGGGATTTGGGCTCCAATGATGGATTGGTCCCTGGGATGGAGTTTTCCCAGAGGCTTTCGAAAGCCAGCAATGAAGGGCAGGGCTTGGGCCCTTGAAAAGAAACCTAAGTGTTTACAGCCACCGTTGCTTGGCCATGAGGAGCCGTACTGGTGGTGTGGGCTGCTAATGGCAGGGGCAGCAGTTCAAACCCACTGGCTTCTCTGAGGGGGAAATAGGCAGCTTTCTGCGCTCATAATGATTTCCAGTCTTGGAACCTCTCAGGTGTGGTGCGGTAGAGAGGGTTGCTGAGAGCTGGAATAGACTCCAGGGCAGTGGGTTGGGTGTCTGGAGCCGTCGTCGTTGTTTGCTTGAGCCCTGGTGGGTTAGTGGTGGTGGGCCGGGCTGCTAACCGCAACAGCAGTTTGAAACCACCAGCCGCTCCGTTGGAGAATGATACGGGCTCTTCCCTCCCGTGGAGAGTTAGTCTCTGAAACTCACAGGGGAAGATCTTGGTCCTGTGGGGCTGCCATGAATCAGAATCGACTCGGTGGCAGTGAGTTTGGCTTTGAGAGAGACTGGTGCAGAGATTCCAGAAATGGGAGGTATTGCCCTTGACAGAATGGGGGGCGGGGCGGGGAGGCGGGTGGCATTGGAACGTCATCTCTCAACAGCCATCGAGTCAATTCAGACTCACAGCGACCCTCTAGGACAGGGTAGAACTGCCCCTGTGGGATTCTGAGACTTTAACTCTTTATGGGAGTAGAAAGTCACATCTTTCTCCTGTGAAGTAGCTGGCGGTTTCGAGCTGCTGACCTTATGGTTAGCAGCCCAATGTGTAACCACTATGACAATTGGGGTCCAATCCAGAGGCACTGAAAAAGCAGGTAGCTATACTATAGCTTGGATTCTGGGCTATAGTACAAACGTTTTTAATTGCTGATGGGTGCTGAGTAAATTCTTTTTTTTCTACAATAGGGCATTAGACCCAGTAAGTTTGGGAACCTGTGCACTGGGGCTTCAAGGATCCAGGAAATGGCTTTCTTCAGTTCCCACGCTCAGGTTTTATGCAGCCTTGGGTGTTCCCTTCAAGGGATCCTCTTCCGTGAGGATGCCCAAGGCTGTTTGGCATCTTATGGGGCACCTGCTCCCTTGTTACAGAGATTCCTTTATCTCCAGCCTGGCTTGTCTCTGTGTTGGGTGCTGTGTGGCCTTCAATCACCCTCTGGTTTAGACTTGATCTTTCTCTAGCTCAGTGGCCTTGGGCAAGATCTCCATCTTCATCTACATTTCTGTTTTCCCAGCAGTACTGTGAGTACTGACTGTGTGTGGACCCAGTATGCCCAGGAGACAGCTGGCAACCAGGTACAGAGAGCCTACCCTTGCGCTCACAGCCCCGCTGAGAAAGGTCCCACCGTGGTCACCTTCCTTTAGGGGCACCCCTGCTAAGCGAAAGGTCCATCATTTGAACCTACTTCGAGGTTCCTGGTAAGTAAGAACTGGCAGTGTGCTTGGGAAAAGTCACAGCCACGAGAGCCCCATGAAGAGCCATTATCCACACACAAGAGGTTGTCACGAAGCAGAATAAGACAGTAACTGATTGGCTGGTTGGTAGTGGGTTGGTTGGTTTGGCTAGTTGGTTGACTGGCTGGTTGGTTGGTGGTTGGCTGGCTGCTTGGTTGGTAGTGGGTTGTTTGGTTTGGCTAGTTCGTTGGCTGGTTGGCTGGTTGACTGGGTGGCTGGCTGGCTGGCTGTGGGTTGAGGAGTGAATTAAGAGTTGTCAGTCAGACACAGGCAGATTCAGTTGTTTCCTTCTAGATTTTTCTGCGTGTTCACTCCTTTTAGGAGGTGGGCGATCGCCCAGCCCTGGTATCTGAAACAGGAGGCAGGGTTGCTAACCTCTTGTCCCGTGAGCCTTCTCAGGAAACACAGGACTTGACCCCAGTCTCTGGCCCCTTCTCTCCCCCGCAGGTCAGAGTGGGAGTGCTCCAGTTCAGTTCCGCTCCTTCTCTGGAATTCCCCTTGGATTCCTCGGCGAGCCGACGGGAAGTGAAGGCAAAAATCAAGAGGACGGTGTTCAAGTATGTCTGAGCAGATACGTCCGTGGCTGGGAAGGGGCCGGCTGCTTGTACAGTGGCTCCGTCAGCTTCCCAGCATGCTCAGGGGAAGTTGGGAGCTGAACCCCAAGCTGCCCCCCACACTGCATGCTAACCTCCCTGGTGGGAATGAACGTGTCAAAAACAACCCTGGCTGCTGTTCTGTGTTGGTCCCTGGAAGCAAGGGCCATCAAAAGTGGAGTCCGGGCATAAGAGGTGGCGGGCAGCAGGAGCCCGTGTCCGAGTCCCTGTCCTTCCCCCAGTGGCCACTGCAGCCTGGATGGTCCACACCAGTGGTTCTCAACCTTCTTCATGCCGCGACCCTTTTATACAGTTCCTCATGTTGGGGTGAACCCCCAACCATAACATTATTTTCGTTGCTACTTCACCACTGCCGTTTTGCTACTGTTATGATTCAGGCGACCCCTGTGAAAGGGGAGCCATCTATGCATGTTTTGAATAAGGGGTGATTGTTGCCCTGCTACTGAGAGGGCTGAAAAGTTCATGAGAGCTGTTTTTGTGGCTGTTCACGTAGACCCTCGGCACGGTCGTAACACTACTCCCGCTTCAAGTCAACTGGTGTGTGTACACATACACGTGTACTGGGGGGCTCCGAAAGTTTGTGGAGGAATCCCGTCCTGTGTTCATTCCATTTTCCCTGGGACTCTGGGTGCTCCACCGTGTCAGAGCACAGCAACCCTAGGGGCTTGGACTAGCCCCAGGGGGCAAGGTTGTAAGATCGTTAGGGAAGCTGATCCCCACATCTTTCTGCTCAAGGGTAGGCCTTTCAGACCTACCAGGTATGCCATGGCAGAAAGATGTGGCAGTCAGCTTCCATAAAGACGTACAACTTTGGAAGCCTGGGTGCAGTTCTACCCTGTCCTGTTCGGTCATTACAAGTGAGAATTAAGAGTAGTGAGTGCATCTGTGTACACACACACACACACACACACACACACACACACACACATACCCAAGGGAGAGGGAGAACTGATGTTCTCACAAGCCCTCACAGAAGAATGGCTTGGCCTGCCGTTTTCCGCCCTGAGGTACAGGCTCTCTTTGGTCCTGTCCTTTCGAATCAAGGATGGTTGTCATGGTTGCATCGTCTCGCCGTACGTGGTCTGTTGGCTGAGCAAGTAATGGGAGAAGCTGGACAGCGGGAAGTAGACAGACAGCAGCACCAGGATTGGAGGGAGGCTCAGAGGTGATGCAGGCCTTCCAGGCTGGAAGCAGACAGGGCTTTCTGGGAGCCAATAAAAGCCAAAGAGCGCAGCCTCTGGCCTGGATTCCTGCCCCGTGAAATGAACGCAAGCCTGCACCGCTGGCCAGTAGGCAGCGCCATGCCACACAGAGAAGACTGGCGTTGCCAAAGACCCATGTTTTTCTTGGATACACGCGCAGTGCTTGCGGAGGCAGCAGGCCAGGACTCGAATGACAGCTTGCATTGGGACCATCTGCATGGCACCTGCTTACAGCAGTGCTCGCCGGCAGACCCCACAGCATCGACCAACCACATGGGGCTCCGGACAGAAGTTTTTCCCTGCTGGGCAGAGGCTGCCGAGCTTTTTTGGTTTTTACTTTCTGAAAAGGGGGTAGAAAGCCACCTAAGTTTGGGGGCCTCTGAGTGAAAGGGTTGAAGAACAAAGGTGTCACGTGAAGGATTACAGACCTGACCCAGCCTACCCATGGTGCCTGCCATCGCCTCGCAAACCAGGAAGACTAAGAAAGGCTTGGTGCAGCTGAAGGAGCTCGCCTGGGTCATGGACTGCCGGAAAACCCAGCGCATCTGACGCGGAAGATGGACCAGGGTCCCTGTGGAGCGAGTCTCACCTATTTTGGACAGGTGATCAGGGGAGACCAGTCTCTAGAAAAGGGCGTCATAATTGGTGAAGTGTCAGCCAGTGTAAAGAGGGAGGGCCTGGCAAGAGGCGGAAGGACAGGGTGGCTGCAGCCCTGGGTCCAAACCTAACCACAGTGAGGGTGGCGCCGGGCCTGGCAGGGCTGCACCTTGCTGTGAGAGGGCTGCTGAGAGCTGGCGCTGGCTCGGGGGCACCACATAATAACAATCACAACTTTGGTTGTCCTCTAAAACCAACCAAGCCAAGCTTGCTGCCACCGAGTCACTGCCGGCACATAGTGACCCTCTGGGCCAGAGTAGACCTGCCCCTGTGAGTTTCCAAGACCCCACAACTCTACGGGAATCAGAAGCCCCTCTTTCTTCAGAGCAGCTGGTGGTTTTGAAAGTTGCCCCAGGTCCCCCCCCAAATCATCAGATAAGCCTCTTCTCAGCTGTGTTGGAAGTCTGAGAATACCAGAGTCTCCCAAACATTCATAGGAGAATTTGGAATGAAAGACAGGAATACCCTCCTCCCCCAGGACTGCTCATGCCACGTGGACTCCAGAGCCGAAGAGTGAGCCTGGCAAGGCCACGAGTTCATTGAGCAGCGCCTCGATTCGTCTGAACAAGTCCAGCTGTCATTCTGGGCATGTGTGCGGTTTTCACTTAGACATGGGGCGGCGATGAGAGAGGGATACCAGGCGAGCCAAGGAAACAATAACTCATGTTTGGCTGCAGGTGTGGGGCTTCTGAGGATCATTGATGAGGGGACTGTGGGCCGAAGGGCAGGGATGACGTCCATTGGCCCGTTCTCCGCTGTGACATTGAACACGGAGAGCAATCGGACAGTTCCCTGAAAACCCAGAGCGCGGGCCTTTTCAGGCGAAAGCCACCCCCCACCCCTTCCCAAAAGATCTGCCTGGAGACGGGTGCTTAAGGACACACCCTTACAAGGCAGCTTTTCAAGAAGTTTTCATATTGTCCGCTTCATTGTTGGAGGCCGTGGAGTGAACTCCAATTCAGAGTGACCCTACGTATATCACGCATGTAACCTGTGTAACATACATGTAACCTGTGTGCAACCCACTGTAGAACGCCATGCTGCCTGATCTCAAGACTGCCTCATGATGCCAGGTTGCCAGTCCATCTCGTTGAGGGGTGCCATCCCTTGCTGATCCTCTACCAGGCACGGAGTCCTTCTCCAGGGACAGCTCTTCCTCACGCAGTGGTTCTCAACCTTCCTCATGCCGCCACCCTTGAGTACAGTTCCCCGTGTTGTGGTGACCCCCCTGGCACCATAAAATTATTTTTGTTGCTACTTCATCACTGTAAATTTGCTACTGTGATGAATCGGGCAATCCCTGTGAAAGGGTCGGTTGACCTCCAAAGGGGTCTTGACCCACAGCTGAGAACGGCTGTCGTAATGCATCCTGACGTGCAGTTGGCTCTTGAATGCCTGGGGCTTGTGGCCAGCTGGGTGGGCAGGCCTGTGGATCCTCTCGTCAGTCTCCCACAAACACCCTGTGTGTTGTGATGTGTATCCTTGGACCCCGTCGTCCCTTTTCTGGGGGGTCTTGTGTTTGGAGACCTGAAACCACACATACTAGATTCCTCCTTCGCCCGGAGCCTGTCAGCGCTGCCTCAGACCTCCTTCCGACCATTTAACTCCCATTCAGCGACTCATAGCGACCCTACAGGACAGGGTAGACCTGCCCCCTGTGGATTTCAAAGATCATCAGTCCTTAAAAGCCTCGTCTTTCTCCTGGAGATCTGCTGGTGGTTTCGATCTGCCGACCTTGAGGTTAGCAGCGCAACTCACAACCACTCTAGCTTCTAGCTGCAGATGCCATGCTGTGTTTAGAGGCTGCCTGTAGAAAAGCCAGTGCATTTGGATTACGGAGCTGGGCAAGACTATTGGAAGGACTGTGGACTTCCAGAACAGCAAATCTGCCTTGAAAGTACAACCACAACGCTCTGTAGAAGCGAGGATGGCGAGAAGTTTGTCTCACGTCCTTTGGCCCTGTTTTCCGGAGAGAGCAGTCCTTAGGAAAGTAGAAGGGACGTGGAAAAGAAGCCCTTGACAAGACGGATTAACCGAGTGGCTGTGAGAGAGAGCTCCAACAGAGAGGAGGCTGCAGGACCGGGCAGCGGCGTTCTCCTGGACGCAGGTTGCCGTGAGTCGGATCGGACCCGGTGGCCCCTGACAGCAGTCTAGCCTATCTGTTCACATGATGTTACAGATATGTACCCTTGCGCAAAGCTGGCTCGTCACTCCTGCCATTCAGTTCTCGTGGTTCTAGAAGAATCCCTTGGTTTGAAAGATCTTGATGTGTTTCTTCATTCTGCTAAAACAGCGGTTCTCAACCTGTGGGTCGCAACCCCTTTGGGAGTCGAATGGCCCTTTCACAGGGGTCGCCCAAGACCATTGGAAAACACATATTTCTGATGGTCTCAGGAATGGAGACACCGCCCCTCTATCTGTCTCCAGGTGGGCCTGCCCACATGCAGATACGCCCACATACGAGAACCCGGTGTGAAGACTGTTACCCATGCTACACCATGCTTCAAGACATTTCATGGATTTGTCATTAGAAATAAACATTTCACAATATAGAATGACACATTGTTGCATGCCTGTTGATGAGCCCCTTCTCTGAGCTGCGTGAGATGCGTGCACAGGCGGTCTGGCTCGAGGCAAAAATTCAGTGTGACCCTAGAGGACGGAGTGGATCGGTCCCCTATGGGTTTCCAAGATTTTAAAATCTTTACGGGAGTAGAGTGCCTGCCTCACCTTTCTCCCATAGAACGACTGGTCCTGAACCACCGGCCTCCTGGTTGGCAGCTCCGTGCACAAGTAACAGCTGTTAGTCCTTCCTCTCTGTGGCCCGATGAGCTGCCATCAACTCGGTGGTGGTAGCGGCGGCTTTGGGTTTCTGGATTTATTAGTTCCTCAAGCAGTGCTTCCTCGTTGTGTGAAGCGTGATGTTTAGTGACGGTACATTTAATGAAGACCCTATTTTAAGGACATTTAGAACAGGGTCCCTGGGTGGTGCAGATACACCAATCCCTGCAAGTTTCCCAGAAGCTCCCTGAGAGAAAGGCCAGGTGATGTCCAGAGAGCTGGGGGCGCAGTTGAACTCTGACGCACTCGGGGTCACCACGAGATGGAATCGCTGGTGATGGGCTCGATACCTACCGTGCCCAGTGCACGGCCAGACATTCAGCTCATCCATTCTGGCACCTAACCGCCACTGCAGGCTGCCGTGACAAATTACCACGGACATGCGACTTAGAACAAGATCTTGTTCTCTCAGACTTCTGGGGGCTAGAAATTCACAGTCCAGCGAGGCCGTGCTCCCTCCAGGGGTGAATGGGGGAAAATTCCTCAGCTTCTGTTGGCCTCCCAGCATCCCAGGGCTTGGGGCCACATCCCCGCAGCCTTTATCTTGTACCCCCATCATTATCTCCCACGTCTCTTACGAGGACACTTGGCATTGGAGTTAGGGGCTCACCCAGACAGCCAGGGGGCCTCCTGAACCCTGAGCCTTCAGTGAATCCCAGCTGCAAGGACCCTCTTTCCAAGTGAGGTCATTCTGTGTCCAGAGATTGGGGAATGGGCTTCTCTTGGGGGCAAGAGGGGTGTCCTTATTTAACCTGCTGCAGATGCGCCTCTGACCACTGACGACTTCTTTCTCCCCTTCCCTCTCTCCCTCCCGGTGACCTCAGAGGAGGCAGCACGGAGACAGGCCTGGCTTTGAAATACCTTCTCCACCAAGGGTTCCCGGGGGGCCGGAACGCCTCTGTGCCCCAGATCCTCATTGTGGTCACGGATGGGAAGTCCCAAGGGCAGGCTGCTCTGCCAGCCAAGCAGCTGAAGGAGAGGGGCGTCACTGTGTTTGCTGTGGGGGTCGGCTTTCCCAGGTAAGACTGCACAGCCCACCCCCCAGGCCCCTGGGGGACACTTGGCATTGGCGTTAGAGGCTCCCTGGGGCCTCCAGGGCTCTGACCGTCTTGAGTGTGCGTGTTTTCTTGTGCTGTCTTGTCTCTGGTGTGGCTGAACACTTGGCTGCAGATGTCAGAATGTCATCTCAAATCCACTTGGGCAGAAACCGAAATTTGTAGATTCGGGGTGCTGCCCGAGGTGAGCAAGAGCCAGATTCTGCGGACCCCGTGGGTGATGGTGTTTATGTATGTTCATTGGGTGGGGAGACGTTGGAGGATTCTGAGCTAGGGGGTAGTATGAATTGATGTAGCCTGTTTGACACACACACACACACACCACCACACCCTACCCCTAGCTGTGCGAATAGACTGGTGCGGGGGAGCAGCCATGGGCCGGAGGAGAGGTTGGATCTAGGTTGTGGCATCGAGGCAGAGCAGTGGGAAGGCCAGGGCATTGGACTCAGAGTGTGAGAGAAGATGGTGGGTCACTGAGGGGGGGGGGGGTATCAGAGCTTAAGTTCTGAGCACCCGGTTGGCAGAAGGCTGAGGATGGCAGCGGAAGCCCGCCGTGCATTCGCAGAACCTCCAGCGAATCCCCTCTGCCCATAGCCCAGGGGTGTGAGCAATTCAGACCTGGCACCTGGCACAGTCGATTATGGCTGAGGTCATTAGGTTAAAATGTCGCACTTACCTAGTTTGTCCCCCTTTTGAATTTGTTCCAGATTTTCATATTTTCAGCTTTCTTGTTGGTTGAGGCTTCACCTATTGCTGTTGGCTTGATTTGGTCTGTTCTTCAGGCGTTGGTATGGTTTTCTGTGTAGGGCATCCAGGATAGACAAATCTGTGGAGACAGCCCTGGAGTGCTAATTTCCTGGGGGCATGACGAGGGAGGTTAGGGGGAATGGGAGAACCAACAACAATGAATAGAAGAAAGAAGACAATGTACAACTCTTCTGAATAGGATTAAATTACTGAATTACATGACCGGGGAATTCTATGCTAGTAAAACTATTTTTTTTAATTAACAACTAAAGGAAAAAGAAGGGTGCCTAAGTTTTGTTTTGTTTTTTGCCAACACCAGGCCACCATCTTTTCTGTGGCAAGCTGCCCCTGGTGCCCATGGCTGGCTGGCAGCTTGTAGCACTTCTGTTTCCGTCCTTTTGAATGAATGCTATTCATATCAGGAGATGAGTGAATGTCTTAGGACTGGGGGCTCTGAGTGGGTGGTATGGCTCTGAGGGCGGGGTCCATGTTTCATTTCACACACATCCCAACCCCCATCTGTCAGAACTGCCTTGAGAGCCTCCAGGGGCTCTGATGTGGTCCTTCCCATTGCCCCCTATGGATGCTGATGTCAGCGAAAGAGCCCAGGAGAAATGGGGCACTTGCAGGGCACAGGACCTGGTGGTCTGCACGGAGGGGTGGGCAGGAGCCTTCTGGGTTTGTAACTCTTTGGTGGGCGGGCTGGGGGCAGGTGGGAGGAGCTGCAGGCGCTGGCCAGTGAACCCCAGGAGCTGCACGTGCTGTTCGCTGAGCAGGTAGAGGACGCCACCAACGGACTCTTCACCACCCTGGGCAGTGCTGCCATCTGCGCTGCCACCCCGCCAGGTAAGACCCTCCAGACGGAGTGGGGTGTGGGGGGGGAGCAGGGGGCACGGAAGCAAGAAGTCAGAAGGCACCGGGGTGAGAAACCATGGTGGTAGCTGGTGGCACGTCTTTGTGTGTCTCTGCCCAGTGTTGGGGCTTGGGAGTTCCTCCCTGGGAGCTCCATGGGATGGTGGGACCCCAGATCTAGCGTGACACTGTGCTTGGTTCTGCTTGATGAGGGAAGGTACCAGGACACTCCCCTGATCTCAGTGCAGGGCCATCGGGCAGGGGGAGGACCGGGGCAAGGTCCTGCATTCTCAGGATTCGGTCAGTGCCCCCTTCCCGAAGTTAGGGTGCCACTGTTAACTGAAGACAGACACAGCACACACGACAGGTGGGTGCAAACAGGCCGTAAGGAGCGCAGGTGCTCAGAGCCTGTTGGGCACCCAGCTGAGGACGAGCGATTGCGCCAGGAACTGCTGCTGGGCTGGAGGTATGACCCCATTTTTTCCTGGCGGGCTGCACAGACTGCAGGATGGCACCCCACCCCTGTGAGCACAAGATGCTGGAGACAATCAGCGAGCGTGACAGCAGCGGCCTGTGCTGGAGAGGGTCGCCCGGGACCAATGGCGTGCTGGCCTCGCGCTGCCCCTTCCACAGGTGTGTCTGCAAGGCCGAGGACACGAGAAGCCCCCTGGTGCCACCACACACTCCCGGGCTGTGGATAGCAGTTGCTCCAGGTCATGTCAAAGGAGCGAGTGACACGAGGCCAGGGGAGACCAGGGAGAAAGCGGGGTTCAGAGCAGAATGGCTCAGGGTTAGCCCTGGGTCAGGATGCCCAGAGCACTCAGTGAGTGAGGAGGTGGGATGTGTTCACCCTGCAGTTGTCTAAAAAGACCCCTGCATATTGGACACTCATGACAGGAGCTCTGAGAGGGGGACCTCCTGAGCCCCAGTTCGACCCTAATCTGCTCTCAGGGGATCACAGGAGGAGCCAGGCGACAACCGAATGTATCAGAGAAGCTCCTGGAGGGCGATGAGTTTTCAGAGGGCAGGAACGCAGGGATGGGGGTGCAGAGGTGGGTTGCTGGGGTGTGTTGCCATCTTAAAAAGCCAGGGAAGGCTTTGCAGAGAATATGGTGGCTGAGCCTACACCTGGGGAGTGGTGCGGGGGGGGGGGTGTGGGTGCAGATCCAGTGGAGATCTGTGGACAGCAGCCACCCAGAACCCCAGTCCTGGACTCGGGACAGGGTGCAGCCCGCCAGCTTTCTGCCGGGACTTGTGGTTTGTGAGCTCATTGGGATTTGGGGCGAGATGGGAGGACGTCTCCTAATGAGCTGGCAGCGGGCAGACTCTCTATTCCAGCGATTCCTTGAGCTCCTTTCACCCCAGGAAACCCCTGCCTTGGAGGCGAGCCCCACTCACTGCCCCTGGGGGAGCAGTCTGGGGTGGGCTTTTGTCAGACAAGGCTCTCTTGGGAGAGCACTGCTGGTGGCAGGCCAGGGAGGAGAGTCTGCTTAGGTGAGGCTGTCCCTGGAGCTGCTGCCCACTGAGAGGCAGGCTTACTGCCCTGCTGTGGCAGGTCCTGCCATGGGGGCCGGCCTGAGGGAGAAGGGCATGGGCTTTGGGGTCAAGTGGTTGGCATCTGGATCCCAGTTCTGCTGTCTTCTGGGAGCGTGTGGGTTGGGCAGCCTACTTCAGCCTTTAGAAGCCATTTCCTACCTGTTATATGGGGGGTCTCCAGCCTTGCAGGTAGCTCTAGATTTGAGATAACAAGGGGGCTGGCTGCCTGCTTCATGGAGGCCACCCATGGACAGCGCCATCTGTCAACCATATGGCTGCTGTCACCAGAGAACATCCATGTTCAGACAGGCCTGTGGTTGGCACGTCCCTTTGAGCAGCGGAACTTGGCAGGAACACTTGCTGGGCAGACCAGGTAGAAAGAAGTCAGGCATTTGGGATGAGGAGGCGGCCACTCAGTTCCCTCCCCATCAGTCCAGAGGCCCCAGGAACGCAGCCACTCATGGCTTAGATGAGGGACCTGAAGACTTGAGGACAGTACTGCCAGGAGTCACGCAGCCAGAGTCCAGTTGCTGGCCTCTCAGTGAGCCTCCCCACCCCTCGCCAGGCCAGCCCCAGGAAGTGCTTGTGATAGAAAGCTGCTCCCACAGCTTGGGAGTTCCCCATGATGCTAAACCCGGCGCCGTCAACTCAAGAGGATCCTTCGGGATGGAGTCAGGTGTGTTAGGCTGGGTTGTCTGGAGAGACAAAGTCCATTGACCCTCATATAGGTGTAAGAAAGAACTTTATATCAAGAAGCAATCTTAGGTTAAGAAGGCATCCCAGCTCGGTCCAATCCAAGTCCGTGGGTCATTAGACTCACACGGCCCAAGGCCGCTGGTGCAGAAAGGTGGAGCGGGAAGCCAGGAGATCGCAGGCAGGCCGGTGCAGAGTCACGTGGATCCAAGGGCAGTGGGAGCATGGCAGGGCTCTGACAGCTACCAGGTTGGCTGCCAGGGTCAGAGGCCCACCTGACACAGTTCCAGTAGGCCGGAAGGTGAAGGAGCAGCGAGAGAGAAGGGTCCCAGGTGTCTCTCTCCAAAAAAGACTGCACCTCCCAGGAGGCCCCATCAGGCTGTGCCCTGATTGACAGGTTGGACTACCCCTGCCCCCCTCGCCCCGCACATGCGTAAGTTGACATCCCACCTGACCGCTGCATGGGGCTTCCAAAGCTGTAACTTGGTGAGTGCAGATCACCAAGTCTTGTGCCGAGCACCTCATGTGCTCTCACCGCCAGCTCTCGGAGAGCAGCCGAACACTAACCACTGTGCTCTCCTTTACAATATCACAGCGGGCCGAGGCTGGCTTCCCTTTCGCTCCTGAGTAGCTCTGTACAGATACAAGTTGGGACAGAATCACAAAAGGCTCCCGCTCTGCAGGGATGTCTCGACCTGATTCCCCACTGGCATCTTCCATGAGCCTCTAGTGGTCCTAGACAGTGTCCCGGGTCTGGCCTCTCCTCGAGCCTGTGAGCCCCACTATGGTCTTCCCTTTGCAGCAAGAGGAGAGTGTACCTGAGCCATGCCGCCACCTGCTACAGGACCACCTGCCCAGGTACCATTGGCCTCTTGGGTCTTTTCCTCTCTGGGGCTTGGGGTGGGCTTTGCGAAGGGGCAGTGATAGTCCTGGGGTAGAGGTGGGGCAGGACGGGGAAAGGGGCAGGGCACTGAATTTAGTTTCCAAGGCAACAGAGGCTGTTCAACCCAGACTCATGCCTGACTGCTTGAAGTATTCTTCGCTGAACACGGAGGTGGATTTGGGGATGGATGCCCCAGCTTATGGCCCTGGCATTGAGGAGAGGCAGCGAGGGCTGTAGACAACAATGAACACACCCGCTCTCCCTAATGGAGTCCTAAACTCTCTGGGCGAGACCCCAAGCCTCAGTTTCCTCCTCTGTTTAATGGGTGTCATGTTTGCCTCTGTCTGGAATCCCGGGTCTCACACCTGGTGACACCTCTAAACGTGGCTTGTCCACACTGTTGGGTAATGGCTCACCTGCCCTGCTCCACACCCAGGGTCCAGTGCCACCAGTCGCAGAATGTTGGCTCCATCCTGAGGGCGTGTGCTGCTGCTGCCACGGCCAGCAGCTTCCCACGCAGCCAGCGTGACGGTGCCACCCTGGGGTTAGCCGGCCTCGCAGCTGTGGTGGCAGCATCTCTCCTCCCAGAGTTTCAACCCCCCTGGGCTCTGAAACATCCTAGAAACTGAAAGCCGGGCTGTCCTGGCTCCTGGGAGCATGTTTGGTTTGGGAGCCAGAGTGGCGGTGCCTGGAGGCTGGCTCTGCCCTTCGGCACACTGCTGCCTTTGCTGATCTTCGCAGGCTCCCCTGCAGAGGAGGCTCTATATGGGACCTGCCTCTTGGGGATGGGGTGACAGCACCTGGAGACAGTGTCCGGCAAGCCCTTTATGGGACCTTGTGGCCAATATTGGAGCTCTTTGTGTCCTTGATGCAGAAGGCCCACGGCCCTCTCTGCACAGCTCCTGTCACACATTAGCTTCCCTGGTGAAGGCCGGACTGCTGCTGGTGGTGCTGGTGGTGCTGGTGCTGCTGCTGCTGCTGGTGGTGGTGGTGGTGGTGAGGGGCTAGACATCAGTATTTTTAAGCCAAACGTCAGATGCCTCCAGCCCCAATAATAGCCACACTGGGCCCATAGTGGAGTTCTTGATCCATGTCCTGGCTGCAGAATGCAGACAGCCCCCCTCGGCCACTCCCCTGGCGGGGGAGCGCAAACAGGACGTTTGCAGGTTCATATGTTGTGGCTTCTCAGGGCGCAGGTCCCGCGGGGTGTCTTAGAGCGCCAAGGTCGGAATGGCTGTGGCTTCCTGAGTCAGACAGCAGCCGTGAGTAGGCATGCCACACAGGTGCACCTTGCCTCCCAAAGGGGATATGGTACTGCCTCTGATTACCGTGTGGCATAGGTTGACCTGTGTCTCCCCACCGCCCCTCCTGCATCCCCCAAATCTGCATTGTGACTACCTGTGGTTATAATCCCATGTGGGAACGAGTTGATTTTGCTATGGTCACAGGCAGTGTTAGCATAGGGTGTGTCTTAGATCAAACTCTATAAAAGAGGGGGTGAAGCAAGTTTATCACCAAGGAGCCCCAGGGAGTAGCTGACGAGAGACAGGACCTTCCCCCAGAGCTGGCAGGCCGAGCCACTCCAAGGCCTCACTCTAGAGCTCCCTGCCATCGAGCTGCTGCTGACGCATAGCAACCATGTAGGACAGGGTAGAACTGCCCCTGTAGTTTCCGAGACGGGAACTCTTTATGGGAGTAGAAAGCCCCATCTTTCTCCCGAGGAGCAGCTGGTGGATTCGAACTGCAGACATTATGGCTTACAGCCCAACTCATACCCACTGTGCCACCAGGGCTGCCCCGCTAGAGCCAGCACCTGGAATTCAGCTATCTAGACTCCTCAGTGGGCCCATGGGAGAAAGGCTGACAGCCTTGGAAACCAACCCATAGGGACAGGTGTCCTCCGCGCTAGAGGGTTGCTCTCAGTCAGGGTGGACCCCGCGGCAGAGGGAGAGGGGCTTCCTAACCTGTGAGAAACACGTGGCTGACTCCGGCAGCTTCCCACTGTGGTGGTCCTCAGGGAAGCATGAGAGAAGGGAGACAGAATGTGGGCTTGGCTTGGTGCTGAGCGCCTTACAGGGGTGGACTCAGGAGATCCTCACTCGACTGGAATAAGCTCAGCGATGACTGCTCGTTTTCAGACGAGGATACAGGTCAGAGAGGTCCCGCGATACGGCCTGCCTCTCTGACTCCAGGGTCAGGCATCTTACCTTGCTGCTGCCCAGCCTCTGAGGCTGTGGCACGCATTGACATGTCAGGCTTAATGAAGAAATGACCTCAAGGTTTAGGGACCCCCAGGCTGGACCTAGAGGCTTCTGAAACCTTCATCCTCACCCAGATCTGGGCCCCACACCAGCTCCTGACCCGTGGGAATACAGGCATTTGCTCCCAGTGTGAGCCGGTGTTATTGCCACATCCTGGGTGAGCTAAATACTTCAAACTGTGGATCCCACCAAGCCACCACTGTACGTGTGTATGAGTCCCCTGATGCTGCTCTCACAGCTACTCAAGGGGGGAGGTTCAAGGGGCAGAGACGTATCTTCTCAGCGTCAAGGAGGCTCAGCATGAGAATTCAGAGCATGGCTCTTGGAGAAGGGCCGCCCACCTTTGTCTCTTTTAGCTTCTACAAACACCCTGACCTAGAGTGACCCTGTAGAAATGTAGGACAGAGTGGAACTGCCCCGTGGGATTTCCCAAGCTGTCACCTTTATGGAACCAGACTGCCACCGCTTTCTTGTGCAGAGTGGATGGTGCGTTTGAACTCCCACCCTTTTGGTTCGCAGCAGAGTGCTTTAACCACTGTGACACCAGGGCTTGGGCTCCTTGACAGCTTCTAGTAGCCAGCAATCTTTAGAGTGCCTGAGCTTGTAGACTCATTAGATAGCAGCATCTGCACTCCCTTGTGCCTGTTTGTCCGATTATTTCTGCTCCTTCTGTAACTTGGAAGTGATTGCATTTAGGACCCATGCTACACTGTTACAGCTTCATGGACTGAGTGTATCACACTAGTAATCACATTATGGAGAGCGATTGGGTCTCGTTAGGTTATGTGCATGGATATAGACTTTTGCAGGGGACACAGTGCCATCCGTAACAGTGTCTTTTAGCTGACCTGTACCCGTCTATCTTTCGTGTCCCTGTCAGCTATCCCCCCTCTCTGCTACAGGTGGTGCGTTTTATAAGGGGGACCGAAGGGGAGGGAAAGGGCTGTAGGGCAGGCTGCCTCTCTGCTGACATGCTCGGCAGACCATGTGCATCTGTCCGCTAGGTCCTTGCGACTCTGAGCCCTGCCAGAATGGGGGCACGTGTGTTCCAGACGGTCTCAATGAGTACCACTGCGTCTGCCCGCTGGCCTTCGAAGGAGAGGCCAACTGTGGTGAGTCTGAATGGCTTCTGAGACTGACCATGGGGGAGTGGGTAGAGCACCCTCAGCCCCACCCTCATGCTCTCTCTCCTCCCACCGTTCTGGCTACTGGATAGAAACCAGCTGTTGAGTTTTGGAATGGCCTCATTTTTACAACGTGACCTTGCTGGAGTAGCGGGGTGTACATGGAGCTGCTAACCCCAGGATCAGCGGTTAGGATCAATCAGCTGCTCTGAGGAAGAAAGAAGAGACAGTCTGCTCCCATAAAGTCTGACTGGCTGAGAAACCCCAGAGAGCAGTTCTACTCTGCCCTATAGGGTTCCTATGGGCCGGGGGCTGCTCAACACCAATGGGTTTTGAGGTTCTTTCCAAATGCACCACTGATCTGACCTTGCCTGTGGTCTGACCTCTCAGCGCTCCAGGAGTTCATGATGCAGGATAGGACGGGGGCTGCTGGCCTGGTGCCTGAGCATCTCTGAACCAGCGGGAAACGCAGTTCTGGGACCCACTGTCCTGGGCAATATTTTCTCCTGTGGAAGTGAAATAAGAAAACCCAGACTTCTTTGACCACTGAGGTCTGCAAATGACGAGGTTTTTTACTCCATAGGGTGTCTGGTTGCTTTAAATAAGGGCGTGTGTGTAAAATACGTAGCACACTTCTTTGACACCTCACTTCACTCGCTCACTGCCACTGAGTCGAGTCCAGTGTGTAGCCCTCTCCAGGACAGAGTAGAACTGCCCCTGTGTATGGGAGTAGAAGCCTTATCTTTCTCCTGGGGCACAGCCGGTGGGTTCAAACTGCCGACCTTGCCGTGAGCGGCCCGATGTGTAACCCACTACATCACGACAGCTCCTGTTCTTGAACACACAGGGCTTATGAAAGCCTACCTTTCGGAGCTCCAAGGGGAAAAAAGACATTTCCACCCCTTTCTTCAAGGAGCCTGGCTATCCTAATAGGGGTAAGCACGTGTCTGCCAATGGCAAGGTTGGCGGTTCAAAGCCACCCAGTGGTTCTGGAGAAGCAAAATTTGGTGCTCTGCTCCTGTAAAGATGGTAGCCAGGCAGGCCCCGTGGGACAGTCGTGCTCCTGCACGTGGGTCACTGCGAGTCTACGTGGACACCACAGCACCGATCAACACTCGCAACTAGCTTACAACGCGCATCGCACAAAAATTCATCCCAGACAGAGTCTAAGTCTGAAGGCAGAGCAGCGGTGCTTCTGGAAAACATTGTAGGAGAATATCTGCATGATCTTAAGGGGGAGAATTTTCTTAAAAAGACAAGAAAAGCACTAACCACAAAGAAAAAAGTTTAAGATAGGAAATAAATGTAAAAAAGAAGGGGGGGTGGGATAAAGACCTCAAGGAGGTCAGAGGGAGACCTGTGGAGTCACCCACATTCCTGGCGCCTTCCTTTCTCTTGGGTGGGAGGTGGCCCTGCCCTGCGTGGGGCTGGGTGCCTCCGATGTGCCAAGGGCCACAGGTGACAGTGGCCGTCTCTGTGCCCGGCAGCCCCGAAGCTGAGCCTGGCATGCAGGATCGACATCCTCTTCTTGCTGGATGGCTCGGCGGGCACCACGCGGGCGGGCTTCCTGCGCGCCAAGGCCTTTGTGCGGCGCTTTGTGCAGGCGGCGCTGGACGAGGACTCGCGGGCCCGCGTGGGCGTGGCCCACTACAGCGGGGAGCTGCAGGTGGCCGTGCCGGTGGGCGAGTACCAGGACGTGCCGGCCCTGGTGCGGGACCTCGACGCCATCCCCTTCAGCGGGGGCCCCACGCGGACAGGCAGTGCCCTGCGGCAGGCGGCCGAGCGTGGCTTCGGGAGCGCCGCCAGGACGGGCCCGGACCGACCGCGCAGAGCCGTGGTCCTGCTCACCAGCGCGCCTGCCCAGGACGACGTGGCTGGCCTGGCGCACCTCGCCCAGGCGCGGGAGCTGCTGCTGCTGGGCGTGGGCAGCGAGGCGGTGCGCGCAGAGCTGGAGGCGATCACGGGCAGCCCCGAGCATGTGCTGACCCACGCCGGCCCGCAGGACCTCTTTCACCAGATGCCCGCGCTCCGGCAGAAGCTGTGCAGCCAGCAGCGACCAGGTGAGATTTGGAGTGGGGTGGCTGCTTGGCGGCAGCCGGGTCTGGGTGGGCTTAGGCCTCTCCTCCCAGGGTCACTTAAGCACTGGCCACGCGATAAGTGAGCCGTTCATAGATGTGTCGTGAGCCGGGGTGGATCAAAGCACTGCTGCAGGGTGCTTGGTGAAGAGTAAGATTAGCACATAGACATTTAGTACAGTCTGCACCCTGGTCATCTTAGTGGTTGCTATTGATTATTGATTGGGTCTTGTGAATCACGGGCCGTGAACCTGGGTGTATAAGTACATGCTCCACATGCTGATCCGGTTCGGTTCTTTAGACACGGAGGTAAGGCAGGAGTGGAATCGCCTGGTCTTGTGCTGATTCCAAGTGTCACTTTTTGAGGTAGCCCAGCTTCCATTGGGAAGCCATAGCACGGACGCTGTGGATCCTTCTGAGCACTCCCATTGGATAGCTTAGGCCCATGGCTGCAGCTAGCTGCGAGGGAGCCTGGGAAAGCTGGACATTCACAGGAAGAGCTAGCATTCCCAGAGAGGGGTGTTCTATGACTACAGGGAGATGTGGAGAGGATGGGTGCACCGGACAGACCTGGACTCTACTGCAGCCCCCACTCCACCCCTCACCCCCTGCCCACGGAGGTCCGCTCTGTTTGCTCACAGGCTGCCAGACCCAGTCGCTGGACCTGGTCTTCCTGCTGGATGCCTCAGCCTCTGTGGGGCCCGAGAACTTCGCTCAGATGCAGAGCTTCGTGAGAAGCTGTGTCCTGCACTTTGATGTGAACCCCGATGTGACACAGGTGGGCCTGGTGCTGTATGGCAGCCAGGTCCAGACGGCCTTCGGCCTGGACACTCATCCCAGCCGGGTTGCTGTGCTGAGGGCCATGAGTCAGACCCCCTACCTGGGTGGGACAGGCTCAGCTGGCGTGGCCTTGCTGTATATCCACGACACAGTGATGACCATCCAGAAGGGTGCCAGGCCCGGGGTCCCTAAGGCCGTGGTGGTGGTCACCGGTGGGCGGGGAGCAGAGGACGCGGCCGTCCCTGCCCAGAAGCTGAGGAACAATGGCGTCTCCGTGTTGGTGGTGGGTGTGGGGCCCGTCCTGAGGGAGGCCTTGAGGAGGCTGGCCGGGCCCCGGGACGCCCTGATCCACGTGGCAGCTTATGGGGACCTGAGACACCACCAGGATGCGCTCATCGGCTGGCTGTGTGGAGGTGAGTGGGGGATCCTCACCCCGGGAGGCCACCTCCATCCTCAGAAGGAGAGCAGTTGCTCATGCCCCTGGGGAACTTTCCACGGGCCCACAAGCCTCTGCGGTAGGCATCTCCATCTGCATGCAGTGCAGAAGGTACAGAGCATTTAGGCAACACTGCCTCCTCCCCAAACTTGAGAACTCACGTGCCCCTCTGAGCGCAGATTCCAGGGAGCTAGTAGCAGGTGGGGCGTGAATGTAGCCGGGCCCACTTGACTCCCAAGGCCGCCTTTGGCCAGAGGCCACCTCCACGCCTGTTAGGAAGCCCCGGATGACAGAACCAGTTGTGAGCTCTGCCGCCCACCGTGCATGCAGGACAGGGCTCCAAATGCATGCAGGGGGAGGAATGGAGGACAGAGTTGGGTCTTTGCAGCCCCGGCCTAGCGAGATGCAGCCCCAGCCAAGTTGTTGCTTATGGGCCCAGGTGTGCAGGCCAGTTACCCCAACAGCTGTGCGTCTGGTCTGGACTTGCACAGAGCCAGGGCTCTTGGGGGCTGGGCCGGGCCAGACCTGGTGAGCACATTCTCTGTTGCAGAAGCCAAGCGGCCAGTCAACCTCTGTAAGCCCAACCCGTGCATGAACGAGGGTACCTGCGTCCTGCAGAGCGGCAGCTACAGCTGCGCGTGCCGCGACGGCTGGGAGGGCCCCCACTGCGGGAACCGTAAGTGGGGTCCCTGCTGTACGTGTGTGTGTGAGCTGCAAGTGGAAGCTTGAGTCCTGCCAAGCTGCGGCAGGTTCTTGGGCAGTTCATGCAGTGGAAGGTGGGTGTATGGAGTGTCTGCTCTGCTCCGGGCCTGGCTCCAGGTGCTGGGGAGCAGCAATGCCGGTCAGAAGACCTGCCCTCTGGGACCTCACCTGGCAGGGAAGTCAGCTGTGAGGATTAGGTGGTGCCGGGGGCTCCTGAGAACCCAGGGGACCAGCAGGGCACAGGGACATGTGGGTGGGACTAGTTTGAGATAGGGTGGCTGGGAGGGAAGAGGGTGTGGGGTGAGCGGGTGGTGAGGTTGAACAGGAGTGGGGGGGCTGCAGGCAGGTGGGGGTGAGCCAGAGTACTGGAGGAGAGTATTGGAAATGGAGGGAAGAGCAGGTAGCCCAAGAGAGATAAGGCAAACGGTGATGTGGCCCAAGTCAGGCAGGCTCTACCGCACGGAGCCCAGCAAGGGTCCTGAAAGGGCCGCAGCATAGGAGTGGCAGGTCTGATTGGCCCTTCTTAGGGTTACCATGTGGGGAACACAGTCCAGAGTACCGGCCAGAAGGGAGTTGAAGCTTCCCCGGTGAGGGGGCCTGGGTGGGTTGTTGACACATGGCTGGGGTCAGCTTTGCAGACAGTGTGGAGGAGGGGAAGCAGCGTCAGCCCTGGATCTAAGGACCGGGCCTTGGCGCCTGGGGAAACCAAGTTACTGCCAGCAACCAGAGGATGACCCCAGGTGGAACCTTGGGGAGAGGCAAACTTGCTGAAGGCAGAGCTTAAGTCTGGTATCTGTGATGCAGGAGTTTCTCTAGGCCGGGGAGGGGTTAGGGGGTGAGATTTGGAAACCAACCCCCTCCCCAAAATTTTGTCACCAAGTCCATTCCATCTCTGATCGCGACCTATGGGTGACCCGGTCACGGACCTGGCTGAACTCTGACCGTCCTCCCCCGTCAAGAATCAACCACCAAACCCATTGCTGATTCCGACTCACAGTGACCTTTTAGGGCAGTGGAACCGCCCGCTAGGGTTTCCAAGGAGGTAAATCTTTACAGAAGTAGGCTGCCTCTTCTTTCTCCCACGGAGCAGCTAGGGGGCTCGAAGTGCCCACCTTGTGGTTAGCAGCCCAGCACTTAACCCACTGGGCCACCCGGGCAGGGACTGCTCACTGGCTGGGGAAAGCACTCAGCCTGGTGTCCTCCAAGTTTCCTTCTTCCCCAAGGGCTTCTACGAGGAGATGCTCCCAGGACCCGGGGCTCCCGCCAGGGCCCCATTGGAAGGCTGCAGCTGCACCCCGAGCGCTGAACCGCCACCAGTCCTCGAGGGACCTTTCCGTCCCGGGGCCTCTCCGTCCATTCCTGCTCCATCCAAGACCCTCGTGCCATGGCTCCTCCAGGAAGAAATGGCGCCCAATCACAGGCCGTGCTTCTTAGGGACAGCTGGGGACAGCCGGTGTCACCCACCAAGGACGCCTGTGAACCTCTCTCTGTATGTAAAATATTTATTTTCTGTACCTCGTTTGGGCTGCTTCCAGCTAAGGGCGGGGGCTGAAACCTACCTCCTGAGGAGAAACAAAAGCTCTGAGACTCTGCGAAAAGGAGACGGCCTCCTTGGGGCACGATTGTCTGCACACATGTTCTGGAGTGTTCTAGGGATAGTTGCGTACTGGGGTCACGGGGTGGGGCACTGGCATTTTATGAGATAAAGTGAGGGGAAAAAGACATTTCCTTTTAGTGGAAAAAGGGGCTTTTGACATTGGTGAGATTTTGACGCTCCTCTGCTGTGTGTAGGAGACTCCGTGAGGCCCCCGGCTGGACGGGCCAGTTAGTGTTTGACTGGGGGTGGGGGGGGGGAGGCAGGGGGAAAGGGCTTAGGGTGCAAATGGCCTGGGGTGAGGAGGGACGTGGAAAATCCATGGGGAATCCGACGGTCTCTTGCAGGCGGGTCTTTACTTAGGAAGAAGGGTTAACTGCAGAGCATTTGTAGAATGATTTCTGGTCTCTGGAGCCAGGTGGAGTTAGACTTCTTAAATGCCACAAACGAAAAATTGGACCAAGAAACCTCCTGGGGCTTTGCTTCCTTAGCTGCCCGGGCTTCTGGAGGATGTGCCGCGTAGCTTGGAGAATGCCTTCAGAGACTCTGTTGGGCTTTCACGGACATGGGTGCCCTCACATACATCAGAGAGGCCGATCCGGGACTGTGTCCTCCCAGGTCACCTCCGCAGGATTGAGGGCTGGTTTCTTCCCTTCCCACCTGGTGGTGGTGGTTTGGCTTCTCAGCGGAAGCCTTGCACGGGGCTCTGACGTAGTCAGGGGCTTTATCATATCTTCTACTGTATGTACAGTCTTATCAACAAAAGCTCAGAATGACGGCAATTGAAATGCCACTTCGCTTGGAGACCCTCCAGGGTCGCCTCTGCATGAAAGATGCTTGGAGCAGTACTGCCTGGGGTTGCAGGAGGGGCTGGGGGCGCCGGTCTAGCGGCCCAGGTGCTGAGTCCCTGTAAACAGCTGCGTGCAAGGGATCTTTTTAGTCCTTAGTTAGGACCCTGTATTTTGCAGACAGATGGGGAGCCCTGGTGGGGTAGAGCTTACTGGTTGGGCTGTTCGCTGTGAGTAGAGCAGTGTGAAGCCGCCAGGTGCTTCACGGGAGAAATTTTAGTCTCAGAAACCCCCGTGGGCGGTTCTTCCCTGCAGGGCATGAGTCAGAATTGACTGGATGGCGGCGAGTTTGGTTTGGTGGATGCCGTCAGATCCAGGATCCTGTAGCCAGCGGTGCTGCAGGAACACGGGACTTCCTGAGCTCTAAATACACGGCCTCTGGTATTGGCACGGTGTAGGGGCTCAGAGGATTGTGCACCGTGTGCTAGGTGGCTGCCCCATTGGAACTGCTTGGACTTGAAAATATCGTGGGTCTCGAGGCTGAATTGTCTTTCTAAAAGACTGGTCAGGCTCCAGTCGCATGCTCATCACAGCGGAGGGCGGGGCGTATTGACGCTACTGCTTAAACACACCTGTTACCTTGAGTGGTGTCAGGTGTGGGCATGCATATTGCCCGGCTTTAAAAGGAGCATTTAGAAAGCAAGGGAGTTTTGTCTGTCCCTTCCAAAGTCTCTGTGCCTTTCTCCTTCCCAGCTTGTGCTGGGGGTGGGTTTGAGGACCTCCCGGAGGTGGTTTCTGAAAGCATGGTGATAGCAGGGGGGCCATCTGCTGCTTGATGCTGTTTTCTGTGGATGGTTTCACAGGGGGCCACCCCTTCAGAGAGGTTGTTGAAAAATGAAACTCTTGATGTCCCGTTATCTTGTCTTCCATGACCATGATTTCTGCGTGTTGAACCACCTGGGCAAACCTTAAGTAACTCATTTTGATAGAGTGCATTGTTGCGTAGACTTTTTTTTTTTTAATCTCTGTCCAAAAATAACATCTGGCTCCTGTTTATCGGCTTTATAAAAATGGAAGTCCCATAAGTCTCTAAACTGCTGTATTCATAGTGTTACTGTACCTGAATATCATGTGTTTACAAGCCATGTCTTTTTGCTGCCGCTATTTAAATACTGCCATCGCCTTTTTATTGCATCCGGTGAAGCCCGTTTTGGGGTTTGTCAAAGTAAATGCTTCCACGTATGTAAATGAGGTCTCCAGCTCACATGAGCACTGACTTTCAATGGCTCATGCATGTTTACTCCCAGAAGGTGTTGTCTATGAATTCCCTAAAGCTAACCCAAGGCCAGAGGTTCAAACCCGACCAGCTGCTCTCCGGGAGAAAGTCAGGGCTTTCTTTCTCTGCCTGTAAAGAGTTAATCCAGGAAGCCCACACGGGCACTTCTGCCCTGTCCGATAGGATCGCTCCAAGTTGGCCGTGAGCTTGGTTTTCTTGTGTCTGTCAAGATCCATGAAAAAACAAGAAAATCCAAATGACAAGTGAAATTTTATTTATAAAAATCTGACGAAAGAAATGTCCTGGGATTAGAAAGACAGCGATACTCCAAATGACCTTACGTTCTCAGAGAACTTTCCCAGACGCGAGGCAGAGACGACAGATGAAATGTTTCAACTCGTGTTAAAAACATAACCGTGCCATCTGAGGTGGGGGAGAAGCAGCCCAGCGTGAGCATCCTCACCAAGCACATCAAGGATTGAGTGTGACATTAAGTTACCTCTTCCCTTCCGATGGCCGGGCCACCAGGCACGAATCTGTAAACACGGGGTACTTGCTTTCTATGACAATATAAAAAGGTAAATTTCCAGACAAGGTTTTCACTCTAAGTTACAAAATTTTTCACTTTTCTATATAATACAGCATCACTTAATATCTAAAAGTAGTCAATTGAGGCCTGTCCTAGGATCCCCACCCCCCCAAAAAAAAGTTATTGACTGAGTTGGGACAGGGATCTCCAAGGTCTCTTCTGCTACCGTTTTTCAAGAAGCCTGTTGCAGATGGTCCCCGCCGGGCCTGCAGAGTGGAGGACTGTCCATCCTTCAACACGGCTACATTGGGGGTGAGATGATGGCTCGGCGGAGGTCTGGGTGTTCTCGGTCAATAGAGCCACCTGCCATGTGGATATGAGGTCCCCCGCTGCCTTCTCTTCCACCAGGCCTGCAGAAGCGTGTCGCTCTTGCTGGGGACTAAGTCATCGTTCTTGCGTTAGTGCCCCTGGTGCTGAGAAGGGGCCGGGTCTCCTTGGCCAAAGCTCTCCACACGTACATAGCACCCTGGTGTCATGTTCTTCCGAGCAGAGGCCCCGTTCAGGGAGGTGCTGCTCTAACGAAGCCTTTCAGGAAGCAGGACTGTCACCGAGATCAGGGTGGGTGCAATAGTCCAGAGATGAAGCTTGTCTCCTAGCTGGCTCCTTTCTTCTCCCACTCCTAGCGTTCCATAAAAATACCCACGGCCCCACAAAGAGAAAGAAAGTTACTCCTGTGTGTGTGCATGGGTTACAAAGGCTGCTACATTCTTATGTATATATATATAGGTACAGGTCGCTTAACAT
The DNA here is from genome assembly GCF_050624435.1 of Tenrec ecaudatus. Classification (NCBI taxonomy): domain Eukaryota; kingdom Metazoa; phylum Chordata; class Mammalia; order Afrosoricida; family Tenrecidae; genus Tenrec; species Tenrec ecaudatus. Next base: position 98,093,396 of record NC_134545.1, read on the forward strand.
CCATGGCACGTGCTGTGAAATGGGGTGTTTTGTGGTTTGGGTGTTTTTGTGTAAACTGGCCCAGGGTCCTCTGTGCAACGCTTGGCCAGGTCCCACCCAGCTGTCACCGCCCTCTCAGGTAGGCCAGCTTACCTGTGAGAACCTGCCTGGAGAGGGTACGGTGTGGGCTGAGGATACCTGAGCCAGGGCACATACCTTTCCATCAGCGCCCTACAGGACCACACCAAGGAATAAAAAAAAAACAGGTTCTAGGCTTTGCCAAGTCGAGGGGGGACCGGGTTTAGGAGTTTGGGCCTAGGTCTCCGTCGCTGCAGACGAGGTGAGGGTCTGGAGTCCTAGTATTCAGACACCTGGGTGCCTGGCCCACAGACGTGTATGTGGTTGGATGTTAAGCGATGCATACCTGTACATATCACACGTTTTAAGCATAGAAGCATCTAGAAACAGATGGCAAATACATTTCGATTCCTTTGCCAAGCCCACTTGACCCTGTGCAGAGCACCCATCAGGAGATTCTGAGGCCATGGCACAGTGTGCTGTAAGCAACTAGTGATGCCTGCCACGCAGTTCCACACAGAATTTGAGTTAATCAGTGTGGGTGCCTCCACACACCGCCAGCAGGATGGAAAGAAGACACGGAGCTTGCCAAAAACAAAGGCAGCTCCAGGCACGTTCTCGTGAGGGAGTAATGACACTCTCCACATAGCCTGCGGGGCCCATTATAGGACGGCTCTTGGCTCAGCTCTTAGCTGGCAGGGCAGCCTTTGGCAAACCACGTCAATGTCTGAATTTGTTTCTGGAGATACCGGGGCGGAGTCCTTTAGAATCGCTGACTTTCCCATTAGAAAGCTAAATGCCACGACCTGTCCCTGGAGCCAGGTGACCAAAGGGGCGTGGCGGGGGGGGGGTAGGATTGAGAAGGTCACTTGAACCAGGTGGTAAGGTAGGGCTGCTGATTGCCCCTATGGCACTCTCCCCCAGCCCCCGCAACCTTGGTGAGGCCTGGAGTGGGTGCTTACCTTGGCTTTCTGGAGGACCGTGCCTTTGCCAGCAGCCATGACAGAGAGAGGCCTGTTCTTGAGCGTGGTGGCTGCATTGACGGGGGTACAGTCGGGGACGGGGATCAGGGTGGCAGCTTTGGGCTATAGTCACAGGAGAGGAGGGGCTGAGTTTGAGTTGGGGCGGGGGATTCGCGCCCTCTCCCCGCTGTGTGGCCCCACACTCACTCGGGGGCTCCCGCTGTCCAGGTGCGTGGTGTCCACGGCGGTGCCCAGGGTCACAGGCCCCGCCTCGGCCTTCTTGAGGTTGTCCTTCACCTCCACCATGGTGAGCTCCACGTCCACACGCCTGCGCTCCTCCAGCCGGCACTCCTCGTCGATGCCCCTCAGCTGCTGCTCCAGGCTGGCCAGGGCGCCCTTGTCTGGGGAGGGGGCGGGGAGGCTCAGGCAGGAAGGGGGCAGCCCCCAGCCCTGGGCTGTGTGCTCTCGTGCTCTGCAGAGGCTGCAGGAGGACAGTCTGCCTTCACACCTGCTCATCACGGCAAAACCAGAGCAGACCCAAATGTCTGTACAAACAAGGGTGTCCAGGAGAGGGACAGGTGAGAAGGCAGCAAGTCCTTCCGGCACCTGTGGGCAGGGACCCGCCATCCTGGAGCGGGTCAAGCAACTTGGTGGCCCCGTGACATGGAAAGACAAAACATGGTTCCTCGTCAGCGGTCAGATCTTAGAGATGCTGAAAGAGGGGGCTCACTTGTCAAGAGACGACACTACAGTGGAAATCCTCTCGCTTAGGAGGGGGCTTCTAGGTCGGGAAGAAAGGGCTGGGGACCCCAAACTCCTTTCTTACAAGCACCCACCGAGCGGGGGCTCTGAGCCGAGAAGAGCTTCTGATGCGATTCATCAGCCTCCCCGGCGGCCACGCCCTCATGCCCACTGTGCATCCCAGACCACCCAACCTGGAAAACCAGCCCCCTCTTCCCCCGCCATCCAGTCGACTGACTTGGAGATCCCCTACAATAGAAATGGGCCAAAGGGGTTTTCAAGGCTGTAAGTCTTTGTGGAAGTGGACCGGCTGGTAGATTCGAACTCCTGACCCACTGTGCCACCGGGGTTCCTCCGCTCACCACTCGGGGGCAGAGACACGAGGTGAGTGGTTGCCTAGGGCTAGGAGAATCACCCATGGAATTTCTTCCTGGGCTGACAAACTGATTCTAAAGTCCAGGGCAGTGATGGGTGTTGAACTCTGAGCCACTTAACAGCAACGGAATGTGTTGTAGACTTCAGGTGGGTCAATCGAAGGGCAGGTGAGTCAGAGCCTAGTAACGTTAATGTAAGAACACGGTCCGGACCGCCCCCCCTTCCTCTTTAGGCATGATGCACTTAAGATTTTAACTCTGCAATTGACATTATTACCCGAGTAGGAAACGTTACTCGAATGCTGGGAAAGGTGTTCTAGAGAGAGATGCAGGAGGAGGAGGATCTAGGGAGGAATCCAGAAGGATTGAGATCGCTATACAAGCTTCGAAATCAGTAAAGACTGGCAATGAATGTGGACTAGGCCAGAGAGAGGACCCAGGACTCCACTCAGCTGACCCAGGAGCTGATGGGTCAATGAAAGGACCCTTGGTGGCACAGAGGTTCTCAGATGGGCTGCTCATCACAAGGTCAGCAGTTCGAACCCACCGGGCTCTCTGCATGAGAAAGAGGAGGCTTTCTACTCTCACAAAGAGTTACAGTATCAGAAACCCACAGGGGAAGTTCTACTCGGTCCTGTTGGGTCTCTGTGAGTTGGAACTGATAAATATGTTTTAACTTAAGGCAAATGTATGTTTTGGTTTTTTTTTAAAACATTTAAAAAAGGAAGATCCTCATCCTGCTGCTGTCCCATCGGGTCAAGGTCGTCGCCGTACAAGATGACTCGGGGCTGAGCCTCAGGTGGGGCGGCTGCTCACCTGTACACTTGGACAGCGTCTCTTTCAGTTCCCTTCTCTCTCTCCGCAGCTGAGCCAGGTGGCCCCGGATTTCCTCCTTCCTCTTCTCCAGCCTCTCCTTTTCCTCCGTGTACCGCCTCACCTCCGCCTCCGTCCTGGTCTTGCCCAGTTTGATTTCTGTAGATGCAGGGAGGGAGAGAGGATCACCAGGTCAGCTGGGGGCACCTGTCAAGGGCGCTGTCCTCCCCATTTCCTGTCTCCGCGCCTGCCTTTCGGGTGGACGAGAAACTGCAAGTACTGCTCCCGGCCCGAGAGGGAAGCTGGGCCCCACCTTTGCTGGGCGGCCTTGGGCAAGTGTCCCTTGGCCTTTACAGAGGATAGGCACCTGCACTGGCCCCCCGCAGCCTGTCCTTCCCTGGGGGGCTGGCTCCGGCAGGGGGCATGGCCACCGTGTCAGGGAAGGAGATCTGCTGCTGCTCCGTCTGGATCTTGACGGTGGTGACTCTCGGGCAGGGCTCCTCAGGCTCGGGGCTCTCCTGCTGCCTCTGCATCATAGGGACAGAGGGACACTCAGCTGGCCGGCCAGGGGGCTGGAAGGGGGCCCAGCCTGAATCTGGGGAACAGTCTGTACCTGCTCCTCAGGTGGCTCTGCAGCCATCTCTGGGGGCTCGTCTGGGACTGGCCCCGGGTCCTCAGGAAGGGCCTTGGCCAGGTTGTCCAGGCAGGGCATGGCCTGGACTTGGCCGCCAGCGGGGCTGTGGAGGAATGACTTGATGGGCGTGAGGTCCAGGTAGACTCGGTCAGACTCACTGGTACCTGGATCATCCACTCCCGTGGAGCTGCCCTCCTCGGGGGTGTTCACCTGTGGGCAGGTGGAGGGGGGCATGAGTGTGAGACGGGCCTTCCCTTGGCTCTCAGGACTGCAGAGGGGCCACTCCTGCTGGGCTGGAGTTAGATAGGAGACTCGGGCTTTCTAGACCCTGTCAAGAGCAGCACCGCCCTATGAAGTGCGGCTCTAGGAACAAGGTAAACCCCGGACTGCAGCAGAGGGCCCTTTCAGTGACAGAGGCTGACAGGTCAAGGACAGATTGGCTGCAGTCTAACGACGTCACCAGTGCCATCTTGCCGCCCACCCCCCACCCCCAAAGCAGTGCTAGCTACACAAATCCCCAAGCTAGGCAGGAGTGGGCCTGCACGGAGGGGACGGAAGCTCAGCACCCACCCAGCTTAGGGACCGTGAGGGTGACTGGGGTGGAGGCAGGTTGGAGGACAGGGCCCTTACCGCTGCCGTCTGCTTGGAAGAGACCACGTCATCATAGAGCTCCTCCTGTTGGCCCGGCTGGGGCAGCCCGTCGATGTACGCGTTGGGCTCCGAGAACTTCCTCTGCAGCAGGCTGGGGGACCCAGCACGCGGCGTCAGGAGAGGCCGGCCAGGAACCCGACCCTCCCTCCAGCTTCAAGCCAGTTCATTTACTGAGGGAACTGCCCCACTTCATAGACCTCTGGGGGCCTGGTTTCTCTTCCAGAAAATAAAAACTCTGGCCCCATCTCTTAGGTAGCCTCCTCTGCCCAACTCTCCTCCCTCCACCGCCACCACCCCCTCTCGGCTCTCAGTGGCTGGGCCCCATGCCCCACTCTTCCAGCTCCCCTTTGGTGGCTTGGCCAGTTTCCATCTCCCTCGCCAGGAGCAAGCACTGCCTCCTGGGAGAGCAAGCATGCCTGCCACCCACTCTGGGGGTGTGCTGGAACAGAGTGAGGGGCCGATGGGAAAGTGGAGACCAGTGAGAGGGAGGAGGGAGTCAGCTGGGCACCCCTGGCCTTGGAGACATGGACTGTGACCGAGGGAGCCTGCAGAAGGCAGGTCTGGGCCCCCACACTCACAACAGAGAGTTTTTGGCAGCGGTCACGATGCAGGAGACCCGGTCAGCATCCACATAGTCATAGGTGAAGTCTTCGGGGTCAGTCTTGGAGCCGGACTCGGAGAGCAGAAGGCCCAGCCAGTGGCCCATTTCCTCGGAAGACTTGGCCTGTGGCGGAGCCGAGTGGGATGGGGCAGCTGAGAGGGCCCAGTTTCTCCCACTCTCACCTCACCCCCCCTCCACTCGCTCCATTCCTACTTCCCACCACCAGGGGCATCTTGACCCCGTGTCTCAAAACAGCTCACTGCCATGCCGATTCACAGAGACCCTATAGGACAGGAGGAGGGGCCGTGTGCGTAAATCTTAACGGGAGTAGAAAGCCTCATCTTTCTCCGGTAGAGCGGCTGACCTTTGTGAACTGTGGCCCCTGTGCTTAACTCCCACTGAGCCACGGAGACGCCTGTTTCTAGAGAACTGCCTGGCCTGGGTCCCTGCTCAGAACCGAAATTCAAATGAACTTTAGTTTTTGATGTTTTCAGAACTGCATGATGGCTTCCATATCAGACCAGGTGATCCAGCTCTGAGGTCCAGAATGAAGTCTCCCTCTCTCCCACCCCTCCCAAAAAGGAATGACTGAAGCCAAACAAGTGCAGCAGGAACTTCTAAAAGACCAGCCTTGTCTGGGAGAGAAGGCTGGGCTGTATCGAGAGAAAACCCAGCTCAGTGCCCAGTGGTGACGAACTTGACTGTACCTGAACACGGCTGCCTCTGGCACCCCTCCTTCTAACCACCACACGTCTGGGTAGGGCAACCTGCATGGCTTCCTAGCTGGGCCTGGGGATCCCTTTGCTGCCTCCCATCTGTCCAGCCGGAGGAAGCTTCTCAAGATGGGAACCAGAGCCTGCTGCCTCCCCTGGGGTGTGCTGCTGCCAGCACGTAGGACAGAGTGCAAACAGCGCCCTCTCCACAGGGTGCGGGCTTCCACGCAGCTTCACTGCACCCTCCACGCTCTCCCACCGCCGCCGCATCCCTGTTCAGGACGTGGTTGGGAAATTGGTGAACATCTCACCCTCGCACTAGAACATAAGTTCTTGTAGAGGGCCGGGGTGGATCTGTCTCGTTCGGCGCAGCATCATGTATTTAAGTCACCGGTGAAGATGGACACAAGTTTGCCCAGGGTGTGAAGCCATGGTGAGGCCACTCTCTCCACCACCAGAGGGCGGCCCTGGCACATCATGTGGATGCAGACCTCTGGCCAACGTAAACTGCTATGGGAACGTGTGTGTCTGTCTCTCTCTCTCTTTCTCTCATGAATTGAGCTTCGATCCGCAAAGGCCAGCAGTTTGAAACCACCAAGCCACTTCGTGGGAGAAAGACAAGCCTCTCTACTCCAGTTCTACCTTCTACCCTGTCCTATAGGCTTGCTATGGGTTGGCATCTATTCGGTGGCAGTGAGTTTTAAGTTTGGAACTCACTCGAGGCTCCAGCCCATCCCAGGGCCGTTTGCCATGCAAGGCGGCCGTAAATATCACGTCATCTAAGCTCTAAAAGACTCCCAGTAGCCCGAGTCTTATCTGCAGGGCATGGAGGCCCCTTTCTGGTGTGGTACAAGCCAAGCAAGGTCCTCAGACCCACCAGCACCCCTCCAGCCCCAGGAGCATAAAGAGCTTATCACCTGTCACCAAGAGCAGGGCCACCCCAGGGGGCCTGCAAACCCTCAGGGCCGGATCGGATAAAATCTGCTGCAGGATGCTGTGACCCTTCCTGGACTGCTGTCCCCGGCCTTTTGGGGACAGCCGTGAACCTCCACCCCCACGGTCCCAACGGCCCACCGTACCTCCAGCTTGACCAGCTCCTCCCCATTGTGGAGGATGCGGAAAGAATAGAGGTGGTCCGGGCTGGGGTCTGGGACCACCTCGCAGCCCAGCAGGCAGATGGGCTGCTGGGCGGCCTTGCTCCTGTTCCGGTCTTGGTAGAAGTGCAGGTGGCTGTCCTTGATGGTGCACCAGCGTGGTCTCCGCTGCCTGTTGACCAGGACGTTCAGGTAACCTGGGGCAGGGCAGGGGGCAGGCAGCTGCAGGAGGGCTCAGCAGCCCAGGATGTTCAGGCTGGCACCCCGGGGGTGGGGGGGCTGGCTTGAGGGCAAGGTGGTCCAGAGAAGTAGGGGGTGTTCTAATTAGAGAGGGTTCAGAGGGTGTATGGGGCAGGGATCCCCAACTCTAGGCCTCATGCTCCCGACTCGGCAGCTCAACCCCACCCCAGGCTCCTTACTGTGGATCCCCCCCAGCCCCACCCCCCAAGACTCTTTCCTCCCTACGTCGCCTGCTGTCCCAGCCTCTGCTGCTCAGGCACCTCCCTGTCCTGCTTCTTTCAGGACACTTAGTTCCTGTCCCCGTGTGTGTACACACCCCCACCCCCAGTGAGGAGACGGGCTTCTTTCTCCACGGTACGTCTTCTGCCTGATCCCCTCCAGGGCCCAGGTCTGTGTCCTGAGCCCCTTCCGAGGGCCCTCTCCCTGCATGCAGGGCAGCGTCACCCATATCATGTCACGCTGCAAGGTAGGAGGAGAGTCGGTGCTTCCGGAACCCCCCTGGGCGGGCAGAGTCGGGCCAGAGACACCTCCAATCTGCTGCCTTCTCACCTGACCAAGGGACTCGGAAGGAGCAGACATGGGCTAAATGGGCTTCATGAGCAGGGAGGGGAGACCTGAGGTCGGACTGGAATGGCTTCTAGGCCATCAGGAGTGGCAGCTCTGAGACCCAGGACCTGGGCGCAGCCACTAACCCCAGGACATTTTCTGGCAAAGGCCTTCTAACCTAGCCTCAGTTTCCTCAAGTGTAACAGGAGGGCAGCGGAGATGACCTCTAGGTACAGACTCCACATGCCAGCACCCAAGTAAACCCTGGAAACCTGCCACGTGACCTTGGTGTGGGCCCCCATCTCAGAACCTCAGTGCCTCCCTCCCCATGTACCATCCCAGCCTGCCCATCAAACCACCCTTCCCCCCAAGCCTCTTCCCACAGAGCAGGAAAGGGGCCTCTGTGCTGAGTTTATAGCCATCAGGACGGCACATGGTGTACACAGGGCATAAAGGCATTGCCCCCATCCTGACTTCCCGAGCTGTGCCCTCTATCTGCCTGGTCCTCCTCCCCCTGGTGGCTGGCACTGCCAGCCAGCCCCCAGCAGTGCTGCTCAGAGGCACAGCTATTTCAAAGGCCCGTAAGACACCAGTCTGCTAGCCTCCACTTCCCCCAAGCCCAGGCGTGGCAGGAGAGCCTAATGAGGCATGCAGCCACGCATTGTGAGCAGACACTAAGTCCAGGGGTGCCTGGAGAGGCTTAAAGCAAGACCGAGCCCCTCATGGCCTGACCTCATCAGCCTGCGGCACTTACTGGACATCTCCAGGGCCCGTGCAGTAGGCTCCAGTGAGGTGGACTTCTTCCTGCCCAGGCTCATCAGGTTGCTCAGTCTGAGGCCAGCAGAGTATTTCTTCTTGACTGTCGGGAGGAGGGGAAGACCAGTCAGGATTCCACAGACCCACCAGGCCTCACTGGAAGACTTGTTCCCATTGCACCTGCCTTGACATTCAGGCACACACCCCATGTCTGTCCCCACCCCCCGGCTTCTACAAGCCACCCTATAGGGACACGCACGAGAGACAGCACCCTCTCTGGACCATGCAAACACCAGCTCATCTTTACCCAGTCCCCAAGGGGGCTGGCAAACGAGATGCAGTAAATGAAGGTCCTTATTCCTAGAATTTGGTGACATGTCTGCTCAGTGTGGCCACTTCATGTCCAGCTCTGTGCCAGGATGGACCACATGGTTCACACACTCGGCTGCTAACCCAAAGGTTGGGGTGGTGGAGGATTATGCCCGCCCAGAAGTGCCTCGGAGGAGAGGCGTGGGGAGAGGAGACACCGGGCAATGCAGAGCCCGTGTGGGGCACCGCGAGACTCCACAGGTGAGGAGGTGGTTTTAACAAGCCACGGATACATTGAAGGCCATGTTCGCAGCGGGGGGCTAGAACTTGCTCCTGTCCACCCAGAACACCAGCTGTGCACAGAGGGATGTGCCGCCCCTATCCCCGATGGCTAGGCGAATGCAGCAGTGTGGTTACCATCTTTGGTCTCTGGGACCTCAGTGTGTCCGTCTGTGGCGCCTCCGCACTCAGAGGGTGACAGGTACTTCTCGGCGACCTCCAGCTGTGGAGGAAGGACAGCGAGGTGGCCTCAGGCTGGGGGACAGTCCCTTCCCCCCAGTGTTGTGTGCGAGATCTGTTGGTTGTGAGCCTCCTGGGAAGTGCAAAGTCCAGGTCCCGGTGGGGACGCTGCCCCTTGAGGTGGCCCCAGAGCACCTTTCCTTCAAGGGGACCCCCCTATCCTCACTCCCAGGCCTCCAAAGGGACGGCCCAATCCGATGCGATAGCATCCCAGGAATGCTCGCCACAGTGAGCTGCCCACCTGGGAACCAACCTCCTGTGGGTGGCAGTGGCCTCAAACCAACCCCCTGTAGTTTTTCAGCCAATTGGCCCCCACTTCACATGTGTCAACTACGGAGACCATCCCAGCCAGCAGACACAGGCCTCTGGGGGACCACGGGACCACTGGCCTGCTCTAGAGGCACACTTTCAGGATCCAGCCCACAGGCTGGACTGGCCACAGCCAGGGAGTGGGCATCAAAGCTGCCAGCCTGGGAAGAGGGTCTTGAGTACCAAGCCTCGAGGGCAGGATCATCCCACCGTAAGGGAAGAAAACCCTGAGTTTGGGGTCAACAGTCAGGGAGGAGCAGACCTCACAGGCCTGCCCCTTTGGAGGTTACCTCCGGATTCCTCTCAGGGGGCGGGGGGGCATGCCTCCCAAGAACAAAGCCCCTGCTGACCAGCTAACTTTCCTCCTTGTCAGGGGAGGGAGCCCTGAAATGCTGGCCCCTTGGGCTGCTCTGTGGCAGGGCCTGCTTTGGGAGGCCCACTTGCAGTGAGCTGGAGATGGGGGACGGGGCTGTGACCCACAGGTGATAGCCCATCCAGCCCTCAGTCAGCATCCTGCCCAACTTCCTCCACCTGGCCCCCCAGGCCAAGGGAGCCCTGGGCTGGGACCACCACCCACAGAGCCCCCGCACCCCCCACCAGGCTTGAGAGAAGAGCAGCTGCCCCCTCAAGGGAAACCTTCCTTCACTATTCGAGGGGTGGGGCCAGGGAGGGGCAAAGGCACATTGGCTCCCACAGGGTTTTCCCCTCAGGCTGGAAAGTCATCCAGGTCTGCATCCCGGTCATGTCTTCCTGCCAAGCAAACGACTGTACCTGGCAGTGCATCTGCCTTTGCATTGGGCTGAGGGGGGTCATAGGCTTTCCATTTTCCAGGAGGAGGGGAAAATGGGTCTTTGTAGTCCACCCCTGACCAGGAAGAGCTTACCTTCAGACAGGTGAGGCGCTGGCTTTCTGGGACACACTGGTTTCCCTCTGACTCGACTTCCAAAGGCATGCCGCTCACCTCCTGGATGACCTGGGGGCCGGGGGGTGGGGGGGAGTTAGGTAGGGTGAGATAAGAGGTGGGGCAGACAGAGCAAGACAGAGGGGCAGGGAGAGGCTGGAGGTGAGGGGGAACCAGAGAGCCACCCTGCTCCCTGCCCACTTGTGGCCTCAGCCTCTGGGACAGCCACTCCTGTCTGTAGGCCCCCACCTGCTCTGGGGGCAGAGCCTCGATCCCAGGAACACCTAGGCCTGTGTCAGCCAGGCCTCTGAGCAAAGACCTTTCCCGGAGGGTCCCCTGGTTGGGGGGGCTCCCAGAACTCATCGATGCTGCTGGCCTGCAAACGCCCCAGATGGGCCTGTCTCAGTTGACCCCCCTCTCTGTGGAGAAGTCTGTTAGTCTGAGCCCAGGGGCCTACATAGGGAAGACACAGAAGCCCCTCTGGAGCCCCACGAAGCACAGCAAGGGCTACTTCAGGGGTCCTCAGAGGGAGGATCACAGCCTGGGGCAGCTGTAGTACTGTCAACCTGCCCCGCCCCAGCCAAGTCCATCAGGCACAGTTACCAAGGGCTACTTCCAAGTCCTCCCTTCCTGAGTCTCCAGCTAGAAGGGAGGGGGGGGGCAACCAGAAAAAGCAGAGCAAGCCCCACATGGGGCACCCAATGACTTTGAGATCAAGTCTCAGTTCCCCATCTATGAGCTGGGACGGCAGCTGTGCCATGGGGACTGGAGTGCTGAGGACAGGGCATCCAAGTCTTTGGAGCAATGGTCCAAGGCTGCCATGCCCCTGCCTACAAAGCCCTGCCTGTGCCTGCCTTTCCTAGGCCCTGGTCTGGTCTCAGCACCTCCCATCCTCCAGCCACATCCTATGGCCCAGTTTTCAGGGCCAGGCTGAGAGCTCAACAGACAGGCCAGGCAGCCCATCCCTGGCGCAAGCGCAGCTTCTTTGTGCGCTCACCACCAAGCTCCCACTGCCCTTCAGAGGAGCAAGAGGGCAGGGTCTCTGCAGCCAAGTGGGCCAGGCAGCTGCCAGAAAGCCTGCTTGTCCTGGACATGCCCAGCAGGGGCTGTGGGGGCAGGGACTGTCTCAGGGAGAGGGCATGGGAGTTTGGGGAGGGAGGGAAGCAGTGGTATGCTAGAGGGGCACACAGAAGACAAACACTGGAAACGGGGCAAGTGAGTGGGCAAGCATGTGTGCATGTGTCTCAGAGAGAAAGATGGGGGTAGGGGAGGACTGGCACGGAGACCAAGCCAGCCAAGACCGGGAACCGGCATGAAAAAGAATGGCATTAAAACCCACACCAGCAGCCCAGAGTCCTGGGTCTTTGTCAGCTCTGGACAAGCCCCACTAAAAAAAAAAAGCGCTGTCATTGAGTTAATTCCGATCACAATGACCCTGTAGGACAGGGTTGACGTGCCCCTGTGCGTTTCCTAGACTTTAACTGTTGTACGGGAGTGGAAAACGCCATCTTTCTTCAACAAAATACCTGGGGGTTTTGAACCGCTGACCCTAAACTTAGCAGCCTGATGCGTAACCACTAAGCCACCAGAGCTCCAGCACTAAATACACAGGAAGTTCCCAACCCAAGGCACTCTGCTATAGAGAAGTTGAATCAGGATGGGGATCTGGATCCCGTGCTCTTAAATGCCCAGATTGTCCTTCCAGAAAAGGAGTCCTGGTAGCACAATGATTAAGTGTTTGGTGCTAACCAAAAGGTTGGCGGTTCAAATCCACCCAGCGGTGTCACGGAAGAAAGGCCTGGTGAACTATTTCTGAAAAATCCCTCATCACAAACACTGGAGCACGACCCTATGCTGGGCTCACCATGAGCCAGCATCAGCTCCGCAGTGTCTGGGTTTAGAAGAGCCATGACTTGGAGCCCTGGAGGGGAGCAGAGCCCCCACCCAGCTTGGTGTCCCCCTCACCCGGAGCCACTGCTCAGCCTGGTCCTTGCTCTGCAGCCCCAGCACGATCACGTCGGCGTTCAGGGGCGTGATCTTCAACTTGTGCTCCTTCTTCCGCACCTGCTTCTCCTTGTGGACGACGCTGCTGCCCACCAAGCTCACGTCCAGCTGCGGGCTTTGGTCCTTGGAGGACTTGTAGCACTGGAGGGAAGGAGGAAGGTTACCAGGTCGCCAGGTCTAGACAAGTTCTACAGAGGGAATGGCTCCTGGCCATGCAGGACCGCCTACCAAGAGACCGGCTTTACGCCAGGAAAGTCGCAAGGTAGGACTTGCAGGCAGCAGGGCCCAGAGTCTTCTCGAGCAACGGCTCTGGTTTCCAACACCAGAGGAAGGGGGCCACTGGTGGGGTTTCCTCCTCTCACCAGCTCAGGATGCTCTGGGCCCTTGCTCTGGGGCCAGGGCAGCCCTGGAAAGGTGTCCCAGGTAGGCAACTCATATAGCTGAGGTGGGGCTGACCTTGGACATGCCCTGTGTTTCTGGCTCAGCTTGCTGGGAAGGGGCCCACAGAGAGCGAGCGGAGGCTAAGCTTTCTTATGAAAGAACAGACATGAGAATCCAAAGACCCCGGGACACCAAGACAGTCTCGTGCAGAGCGCGGTCTCCATCCCCAAGAAGGTGCATCTGGCTCCCGGGGAACTGGTATGAGCAGTAGCCGGCACCAGGGCTGGCGATGCTCTCTGGGTGATGGGAGCGGACCGGAGGGGGATGATCACCACTGCCTTCGAGAGTCTGGGGAAAACGACTAGAATTTTTTAAGACAAACCCAAACCAAAAATATTTGAAAAAGGGAAGGAAAAAAAAGCTCATTCACTTATACCCACAAAATTCTACATCTCCTGGCCTGGGGGTGGGGGTGGTGATTGATGGACATAATGACAGCTGTGGTGCGGGAGGAAGATCTGTTCACGCGTGCCCCCACAGTTCTGCACACAGTTCCCGATCAAAGAGGTTCCAATCCCGAGGAGCCTGCTGGTGTCGTGTGTGAGAGGCTGGGCTGCTCACCGCAAGACCAGCAGTTTGAAACCCCCCAGTCGCTCCGTGGGAGAGGACGGAGGCTGCCAGTCCCCTTAAACACGGACAGTCTGGAAACCGCGGGAGCAGCTCTGTTCTGTCCCGCAACGTCACTCTGAGTCAGAATCAACGCGCCGGCAGGGAGCTTTGCGCAGGCATCCTGGTACCTTTGCTCTGTGGTCTGGCACCTTCCAGAAGGTGCTGACTCACAGCGACCCCGCATTCAGCCGAACAGAACACTGCCCAGTCCGGCATCACCCTCCCCATCCTTATGGTCAAGTGAATGGTTACGGCCCAGGTGTCATTCCCGATAGGAAAGCCCTATCCCTTGGGACCCTCCCGGCCCCAGGGATTGAAGACAACAGGGTGGGAGGCCAACTGACCAGGAGCCTGGTGTCCTTGATGACGCAGAGCTGCTTGGCCCACTGGCCCAGCCACTTCTTCCTCCACAGGAAGGCGCAGATGCGGGCCTCCCGCATCAGCTCGATGCCGGCCTCGGGCGAGGGCCACTGGTAGGGGGCCGACTTGCCCTTGTTGCTCTCCTCTTCATCGTAGGACTCGTAGGAGCTGCTCACAGCCTCTCCGTCCTCTGTGAGGAAGACCAGCCCGCTCAGGACCCTGCCGGCATTTCTATAACATGCCTGGGTCAGGAGGACAGCAGGCCCGGGGCCACAGCCCACCTGCCTCGTGTGTCCTCGACCTCAGACCTCACTGGCCCTAACCCGTGACCACGGCCCGCAGCACAAACAATTCAAAACCAAGCTTCTCCCCTGGTCCTTTCTCCCTCACATCCTGCCCCCCATGGAAACTTCAGACACGACCCTGCCGAACACACGGACTCACTGTTTGCTCTCAAGGACTCCTAGCCTGAGCCTGTTTTTCTTCAACCGAGGGGGCGATGGGAGGGAGAAGGCAGGGCTGTGACTCCGCAGAAACGGGGAAGATAAACCACCATAGGAAACGGCATTCTAGGATGGGGCCCCCACCCAGCCCCTGCATAGTCCCCTCAGAGCTGTATCCCTTCAAAGTTGGGCCCCCATCCCTCCTTTCTCAACAGCCGTCAGTGCCAATTTAGCTCCTTTTGCCTGGTTCCTCCTGGTACCCTTGCCTTTCCGGGTGGCAGTGAGTCAACTTAATGGTTTTGCTTTTTGTTTTGTTTTACAAGAACTCCTAAACACTGTGTTCCTGGCTCCACTGCCAACACAAACTGATGAGCTGGGGGTGGGGGGGTGGGGGGGAGTCCACCTTGGAAATCAGGACATGGGGAAGAGGCCCTTGGGGACCCCTGTAGACCACAGGTCCCATCTATCAACCTTGGGCCTACTCCAGGGCCTGCCTGAATTTCCCTGTGGTCAGGGAGCTCACCGCCTCGCCATTGCTGGGCAAGGGGTCCAGAAAATGGGTTCAGAATCCCTTGTGACTTCCACAAGGGGGGGTGTCTGTCCTGCTCACCCCCTCCCATGAGGGTGAGCGACCCTCCCCTGTCCTCCACATGACTCCCCCTGGAGAAAAGTGACAGCCCCATACCCCTCTCACTTCCCTCCCCTGCATACTAAGGAAAGAGGCCCACACGTGAATTAGAATACAGGAAAACCAAGCGAGTGACCCAGGTCACACAGTTCCTCTAGCCACACTGCCAATGAAAACGTGCTTTAATATTTCTAAAAATAGCACTCGGAATAGTTTAGCATCAGGTTTCTTCTCATGCATCCCATCCATGGTTTATCAGCACAAAGCAGCATTGAGAATTGTGTACCTAGTCACCGAGCGGAGATTTAAAGCACTGCGCGGTGGGGGCCTCAAACTCTCTTGCTCTCTGGTGGCAACATAAATTAGCACAAGCCTCTCAGAAAACCAGCCAGTGGGATGTTGCTTTAAGAGTCCTAAAAACATCCGGGCCCTTTGACCCAGTCAGCCCAGGGAATGCGTGCTCAGAAACTAGCTCTCTTTACAGCAGGAGGGGAAGGGACATGCATTAAGATAGCCCAGTAGCGGGAGGGAGCCGGGCCAGCCCAGTTCCACAGACCACACAGCCAACATCCACCCAAGCACCCAAGCCTGGTTTGCAGTCCCAGAAACTCCTGGAGATGGAGTGGTGGGTGGGAGAGCACAACAGCAGGAAGAACTCAAAACGACCATTCAGTAGGGTGCTTGGGTCAGGGTAGTTCCAACACAAACAATCCCTCTTTGTTTTGGTGGCGTCGTGGTACGAGTTAGGCTGACCTGTGGTCAGCAGTCCAAAACCCTCAGCTGCTCCAAGGGGGAAAGGTGGGGCTCTACTCGTGGCAAGAGCCACAGTCTCAAACCCACAGGGCCGGTTCTCCCCTTCCTGTAGGGTTGCTGTGAGTCAGCATCGACCCAGCGGCAGTGAGCGTGGTTTGCTTTGGAGATGAAGGAATAAGAATGGACCAGGCCACTGGGCACCTTGTTCAGTTACAAAAACCAGTGGCGGGAGGCCACAGTGGTCGGGGTGACTCCCTTGCTTCTTGGTGGGTTTCCCATGTGCCTCATGGAAAACTCTGCAGCCTGCCCACTGTGTTCCGTGAGCGGAAACAGCGCATCCTAGGACCTTGAAATAGCCTGAGAGAAATTCAGCACAAGTGTATTAGTCTATTAGGAGCGCCGACGCTGGGTGTGTACTGGTCAACAGTTCGAAACCACTGGCTACTGCGAGTAGAAAGATGGGGATTTCTACTCCCACAAAGGGTTACAGTCTAGGAAATCCTCAGGGGCAGCTCTACCCTGACCTATAAGGTCACACTGACCACACTGTCATCGACCCAGTGGCAGCCAGTTTGGGCTGAATGTTAAGTTTTATTGAGCATAAAGCATTGCCACCGGTTCTGATGTGAGGTATCCTCACATGGCAGGCCAAGGAAGAGCTCTGTTCCACAGGGCCTCTCCAGGTTTTGGAAACAAGACCTCCACCAGGCCTTTCTTCCACCATCCCTCTGGGTAGACTCGAATCCCCAACCTTTTGGCCAATGGCTGGGCACTTAACCCTACGCACCAGCCAGGAACGTAAATGTAGGATCTTCTGAAAACAGCTAGCTGGCTTCGGAGGTCTCCTGAGGGTGGGAGATGGGGTGCTTAGATGATACATCCTCAATGGACTGCACACCTTGCCCCAGAGCGGAGTCCTGGGGAAGAGGCAGGGCAGTTATGCAGCACCCTGAAGCTTCTGGCTAGTGGGTCAGATGCTGTGGGCACGGGTCTGCAAGCAGGGACTCTACTGCATTTCAACCCTGGGAGGACAGCACATGGGCAATTATGCAGGAGCTGGGCCTGAAGACAGGGAAAGGGCTGTGGACACACAACATGCACCCCATCAGGCAGCTAGAGGTGTGTACATGCAGTACCCAGGGTGATGGTGGCATAAATGATGCCTTTGGGCACCTGCACCCAGCTGGGGCCTCCAGGAGTGGGGATTCTGCATGGTGGACCTGTAGGATGCCCAGAGGCACAGGTGAAGGGGGTTGGGGTGGGGGGAATGGAGAGAGGAGAGATAAAGAGACAGCAGGTACCAGGCCAGAGTCACAGGAGTCGTGACTGGGCTGCCTGACACCAGGTGTGGGAGCTCTCCATTTGCCAGCCCCATCACACCCAGAGGTGCCCACAGGTGTGACTGTGAGCCACTAGTGGAAGGTAGCCGAAGGGACAATGTACCCGTAGATGGGTTGTCTACTCTCTTGGCAGAGAACCCTGGGCCCTACTGCGCGGGTGAGCCAAACACCAGAAGGAGCCCGGCCATGGACTGCACCTCCTGTTAGCTGCCATTGGAGGCCCCCCTCCCCGCTCGTGGGGACCCCATGAATAGCCTGGACTGTTATCATCCGGGGGGTGGGGGGGTTGTTGCTGTCTTTCAATGTTGACCACCAGGTCTTTAATCCTAGCACATCTTTTGGAATACAGACTCCCAAGCTTATTTGGCTTTAGCGCCCCTTTTCAGGAACAAAACAATTACTCAGCACCCCACGGCAACCAAAGACTTTCATAGGATAGCCCATAACCGACTTGATGTCTGGTTTTAGCTCTTCTGAGCCCTTCCCCCTCCCCCCCCACCCCTACCCCACCTTCCATCTTCCTACTCCCATACAGAGTGACAGTTTCGGAAACGCCCAGGGGTGGGGCCACTCCTGTCCATAAGTCAGCAAGGTCTCAGTGGCAGTGAGGTTGGCTTTGGTTCTAGGTCCTTCCTGCGCCCCCCCCCCCGGGGGCTGGTATCCCTCACGCTGGGAAACACTGGTTTGGAAACGGGAAGCTTGTTCAAGCATCGAGCGTGTCAGTCTGTCCCCAGGTTGCTCCTGGGGAGAACTGGCTAGAAGTGGAAGTTGGGCTCTCCCGGGCTCATCCGTGAACAAGCCTCAGCTGTCGCTGTGTTGCTATATGTTGCGATTGTGTCGTGATGGAAGCAGCAGCAGTTGGCACTACCCCATACCCACTGGTCCTTTGTCCTTCAGGGCAGCTGGACAGACCCAGTGTCCTCTGCACAGGCCATCAGAGGGGCACTTGCTGGGCTTTTAGGAGGGGAGGGGAGCCTGACGGAGTGAGCAGCGTGGGGTGGGTGTGGCCAGAGAAGGGCCAGCATTCCAGCACGTGTCTCTTCCAGGAAGTCAGCAGAAGTGCTGTTGGCGGACCAACCTGAGCGCGGGGCTGGGGCCCTGGCTGTTCTTGCTGCTGCACACCTGCCCCTCACACAGCTCCACTGGAGCTCCGGCATGGCCCAGGGGAGTCCTCCTTCTTTATGAGTGGGGTCACATTTCCCAAGTCTTCCTCATTCCCATCCTCCAGGTGGAGGACAGGCACCTGGCTATTTGCTCAGAGGGGACTCGCTCCATCTCTGCGCTCTCCTGACCTGCTCCCCACGGTGAGTTCACACTGCCCTTGAGGTAGCCTCAGTGCCAGCTACCAAAACCCACCCTCCCAAGCCGGCTGCTGTTAAGTCAGCTGTGACTCATGGTAACCTTGTACGTGTGAGAGCAGAGGTGGGCTCCGTAGGGTTTTCAACGATGGCTATCACCGGCCCTTTTCCTTCTAAGATGCCTCCGGGCAGACCGAAACCACTGCCTTCGGGTCAGCAGGGGAGCACATGAGTGGTGTACATGACCTAGGCACTCCATCATAGCCACTGCCACCGCCACCACGAATTCAAAGCGAACGGACATATGCCAAGACACCCAGGTCCTCCCGGCACTGGCTTGTGTTTCTCACCCCGTAGGGAGTGTCTGGGACGCAGGTCCCAGCCGGTCCAGCTCACATCTGGTGGGACTCGTCTGGAAGGGCCAGGGGGTGCTGTGAGAGGTGAGTCACTGCCTGCACCTTCAAGGTGTGCCCCGACACCAGCGCCACACCCTTGGCAGTGAAATCACAGCCTGGATGGATGGATGGTGACCGGGAAGGCTTGGCGGTGGGACAGAGAAGCCAGTGGTGTTTGCCTCCAGCCAGCCTCTCACCAGAGCCGCCGTCCAAACAAGCCCTAGCCTCCCACACAGCTTCCCCGGACCAGGGCGGGAGTGAAAGTCTGAGGACAGGAACACCCAGTGTGGCCCCAGGTCCTGTCTCATCCCTGCTCCCTCAGCAAGGTTTCCCAGTTTCCCAGTCAGCCCAGCTGCCTCCCTGCACCAGGGCCAGGCATTGCCGACAACTGAAAGATGCTCTCCAAATCCCCTGCTCGCTAGGGCTCGGGTCGCCTGAGTGGCAGTGAGTTCGAGTCCTTTTACGGAGGAGGCAGTAATCAGGGGAAAGGAGAGTCCTGTAGCAGTCCAGCTGCTTGGGGACCCGTGCCATGCCATGCCACCTCTTCCAGAATCTTCTGGGCCTTCCCATGGAACCAAAGAACCCCTGTACCAAAAGCACTGATGGCTGGATGTCCTCTGCCGATAGCCTGCTCTCCACTCGGGGTCCAGGGCTACCTTCTGCAACCCCCGAGGGACTCTAGGGGGCTCCGGCTTCACACAGAGAGAAGGCTGGGCCTTCTGTGAACTGCAGGCTTCCTCTCCTGGTAGCCCACCTCCCCCACACACACTCACAAGCTCATGCTGACAAGCCTTCCTCCACCACACACATGCACACCTCAGACAAGCCGCCAACACACACACACACACACACACACACACACACACACACACCATGCCACACCTTGGGGCCTCAGTTGCCCTCTGCCCAAGATGGTCTTCCTGCAGGGGCACCCCCTGCTGTAGTCTTTGGGGTCACAGCCACACTGTCAGCAAGGCCCATCCTGTTTAAACACAGCCGCCCCCACCCTGCCCTGGCCCAGCCCCTGCTCTTCTTCCACCTAAGAGTACCCCACACACACCCCTGACCCCACATGCACTGAATGTTTCCGTATCTGATGCCTGGCTTGGCTCAATAAAACCTGAATGCCCTGTCTTCCAGAAGGAAGCACAGTCGCCATCAACTGACTGCCTGAGGGAACCCAGAGGCTGCTCAGACAACCCCCGCCCCCCTGTTTCTGGGCTCAATCCTGCAGTAGCCCCTAGGCCATGCCCCACCCCTCCCCACTGTGTGCGCGCGGCTGGGTCTCGGCTCCTCACTCAGCCCACGTTGGTCCAGCACCCACACTGGGAGCCCCCGCACCCCCCTCCAGCCCTGGCTGCAGGCCGCACCGTTTAGGGGTACATCGTAGGGCTCAGCCTCTTCATAGTAACTCTCTAGCGACTCCACCTTTGGGACAGGAAGCTGTTTCCGCTCTGGAATCTGCAGTATGAACAAACAGACATTTTCAGAGATGCTTCTTCACAGGGAACAGTTTGAATCAAACCCTCCAGATGGGAGGGAGGGAGAGGAGGGGGAGGGGGGATGTGCAGAACCATGCTGGACCCATCTTCAAATCAATGGGGAGGGAGAAGGGGGAGCTCCCAGATGCACACGCACCCCCCAATCACCCAGGCCAGGGTCTGAATCTGGAGCACGCTGCTTGACTACACACCAAGCTGTGGTGTCTCCTCGAGGCAACGGGTTGGGGAAGAGACCCTCACCATGGCAAGGAAAAGAGAGCCAGTTGCTGCTCTATGGCTTTGACTCCTGGCACCCCCAGTTTGTGTCAGAGTACAACTGTGCTGGAGGGGGGGTGTGTGTGTTAAGGCTACGGCCTTCCCAAAGACGGCCAGGCCTTTCCTCCCTGGCACCTCTAGGTAAGTTTGAATCCCCGGCTAGCAGGCACCTGCTTAACCCATTGCACCCTACCCAAGATACACACAGGGACCCCATAGTCCGAGTAAAGGTCCAGATAGCATCAGGCTGTTATGGGAGGTATGGTAGCTTTCCATTCGAATACTTTTTCAAAAATGATGTGCCCCACCCACGGCACATGGAGAAGATGACTAGGTCTCTAATTCCCAAACCTTTAGTTCATGCCACCCTTCCTTCTGTAAGGCCTTGGCTGGCTCCAGTGTGCAGCCTGCTGGGGACACGGCCCAATGTTGACAAGTCCGTTGTAAGGAGACTTCACCCCCTGGAAAGTGTTTAGCAGCCTGGTGAGTGGTCCAGCAGGAGAGAGACCAGGTCAAAGTCGTGTGGGAGGCACAGAGGCAATGACCTTGGGACTTAATTTCACAAAAAAAAAAAAAAAGACCCCCCTCCCCCAGGCTTACAGGGGATGGGGTGTGCCAAATGAAGAGCATGCACCCAGGGCATAACAATGGATCTCTGTTCATCTGTGCTGCAGAGTTAGGAGGAGCGTCAGGCAGAGCAGAGGCTACAGAACGCGGGGCTAACTGCCTGCGGGACAGCAGTCTCCTTTGCCGTGAGCCTGAGGGCCTGGGTGCTGGACGTTTTAATCAACAACCGTGGAGCAGAACCCTGGTCAACAGGGAGAGAAAACGCAGAGCAGAACTTCACATTCCCCTTGGCCTCTAGACGACTTCCTGGGGCCAGGAAGGTTGGATGAACCCTTGAAAGTGTTGTCTGGAGATACCCTGTAAAGCTTATGACAAAACGAAGCCTCCCTGAGTTTTCTTAAAGCCAAACAATCCCTCAGCCAGTGCGAGAAAGGCCTGCCCTGGGCAGTGTACTCTTTTAGGATCTCCCTCTGTGGGGTCACAGGACAGCAGCACTCCTGGGGAGGAGACAGCAATAGCCGGGAGAGGGAGGCAAGCATGGTTCCAGTCTGGAGGATGAAGTCAGTGGCCCCGGACTGCATGTCTGTGTAGAAATAGTTGCGCTGACATACACCTTGCTGCTTAAATTCTCATCAAATTAAACTTCTTTTGTAAGATTGAAAACACAGGATACCATCATCCCACCTGTCAAATGGGTACCCGACTATGAAGCAACAGGTAGCTAGCTATCGTTGAGTTGACTCTTGGCTCATGGTGGCCCCTATGGACAACAGAACAGAATGCTGTTTAGCCCTGCGACGTCCTTGCGAGCACCAGCATGCCTGAGTCTCTGCGCCAACCCATCCCACGGAGGGTCGCCCTTGCCCTCGCTGGCCTTTGACTTTACCGACACAGGCCCAGCTCCAGTGGCGGCTCTCCACGGCAAGCAAATTGGACAACATTCTATTGTGACCACAGCTTCCTGGGCTAAGTTTCTCCACAATTCTCTGTCCTGCTGGCACAGGTGGGGTTTCAGAAGCCCCCACGCCTTGGAGGATGGGCTTAATTTGGGAACTAGGATGGAGAGAGGTGAGCTTGGCACAGGGTTAAGCGCCCAGCTGCTGCCCAGAAGGCCGGCAGTTTGAACCTATGCTGAAGGTCTGGGAGAACCACCAGCTTCATGAAGAAGACAGCCTATGATGTCACCTGCTATCAGATGGACTCAGCGCCCATGACCAGGGCCCCTTGTCCTGGCCAAGGAGATGGTGGTGGGCTGGCTGACCTGAGCTTAGCCCTCAAAGCAAAAACCACATTCATGACCATCAAGTGGATGCTGACTCACAGGGACTCTATAGGGCAGAAGCGAGCTGCCCCGTGGGTTTCCGGGACTGTCACTCTTCACAGGAGTAGAGAGCCTCTTCTTTCCCTCAAGGAGTGGCTGGTGGTTTTGAGCCGCCGATCTTGCAGTTTACAGCATGACACATAACCACTATACCACCTGGGCTCAGCCCCCAATGGGAATGATCTCATCACAGGCTTCTCCAGGTCTGCTCCCTGCTGCTCCTGGGACCGGACCACCAAAGCCAGCGGTCTGAAGAGCCTCGGGTCATTCACAGCTGTGCCCCGCAGTGTGTCCGGGGGCTGGGTTTTCAGAAGTGGATTTCCAAGCCTTTGTTCCAAAGGCACCTACTCGAGGAGGACACCAAGCTCACCCAGACTATTAGCAGTTGGCTCATTCAGTTTGCCCCGCCCAGGGACTCCAGGATTCCCACCATTAGCCCAGGGCGGCAGAAACAAGCCCTGCTTCAGAACTCTCCATGAGTCAGTAACACCAAAGGGTCTGCGTCTACGGGGGCGTGGAGGGGGGTGGGAAGGCTGTCTCTGTCTCGGAGTGGAGCAGAGGGCGTGTCCTGGGAGAACTGCCCAAGCCACTGCCCTCAACCGTGGAATACAAACATGGTGGATTAAAACGTGTTGGTGGTTGTACAAGGCTGTGATATAATTCATGCCGGCAAGCTCTACACTTGAAATGAACTTGTAAATGATGTACATAGCCAACCACCACCAAAACGTGGGTGGGTGGTTATGCAGACAGGCATACATGCACAAGGGGTGGCTATGTGAGAGTGCATGCGTGCAGACGGCTCTGTAGACATATAGACATAGAGGTAAGTGTGTGCATGCACACACGCATTCCACCCAGATGGAGAATAAACCACATCGGGGAGACACTTAGGGTTGCCTCTTACACATAGCCAAATACCTCATCGGATGGTCTTCCCAAGTATGAAGAGTTGGGGCCCCTGCCTTGTGGGGCACCTCAGTTAACTAGTAACAATATAGTTTACAAAGTATGAGCTCTACACCCCCACCGAGTGAGCAGAATCAGGATTCTTCGAAGCTCGTGGCAGCTATCGAAGATTTCCTCTTGATCTCTATTCTCAAACTCCCGGCCCTGAGTCATTGCCGGCTGACTCACAGGGACCCTACAGGACAGGGTGGGACTGCCCTGTGGTCCCGGGATGGTAACTCTTCATGGGGACGGAAAGCCTCGCTAGCCTGCAACAACGGAACGAGGAGGAGACAAAGACTCAGAGAAGAAAGGGTCTTGAGGACTGACAGTCTACACCAGACGGTCCCAGACTTAGTTGCCTTACTGATTCCCTTTTTTTTGGTTCGGGGGAGGATTTACTCATCCCCACCCCACCCCCAGCAGTGAAGACCATTGGTACCGTAGCCTGTACTCCAGGATAAAGTCTAGGTACCTGCTTTTGTAGCCTCCTCTTGGATCGTTCCGGAGCTGTCCTGGGGCTGGTACCACCCACATTGGCAAACACTGCTCTTCGTACACCGTGGCCTCATCTACCGAGACCAGAACTAGATAGTGCCCCGCGACCACTGCCAACGATTGTGACCAGGGCCACGACAGGTGGAGTCTGATAGAATGTAAGGAAACTGGACTAGAACACCAGTTCTCAAAAGTCCAGACTTCCCTGGCCACTGGAGGCTGTCACTCTGAGCTGCTCTAAATCTTAACCAAAATTACCCCTGGGGGTGTGTGGGTATCACCTTTTAGCTAAATAACAGGCAATACAAACATGCAAAATCTCACTCAAAAGGAGAAACTTAAAAAACCCAAACTCACTGCCGTCGATTCCCAACTCACAGCGACCCTGTAGGGCAAGGGTGACCAGCCCCTGTGTTTCCAAGACTGTGAATCTTTCTCAGAGTAGAATTTCTCATCTTGCTCCTGAGGAGCGGCTGGGGGTATCAAACTTCTAGCTTTGCAGTTACACAGCCCAATGTATCACCCACAACGCCACCAAGACCCCTTAAAAGGGCAAAACGTGCAGACAAGCATGTGTGTCTGGTGGAGGAGAGCAGGTGCTTTTTGGAAGCTTCAGAAGAGATCTCTGAGCCTGACCTGGTCTAAACCACGTTCTGCCCCGATAAGAGAGGCACAAGGTAGGGCAGAAGGGTGGAGGCTGTGGCCAGTGAAAAGATTAAGTGATTTTTCAAATGATTCCGGAGAGAGTCACGTAGTTACACAGACGAAACGGCCGACTACCCGAGTTCAAAGGCAGAAGAGATCCCCAGCTCAGTGCTGAGGATGAAGGCAGACGTGTCCAGGGATCGATATCAGCACCACCTGTCCTGTCAACAAGGTGACTCTCAGGAGATGACACGGGAAGAAAGCACATGGACCCCGTCCCCAGAGGCGATCCTGGAGGCAAGGCTGTGTGGTGTGGTTGTCGTCAGTGTCCAGGGCCAGCAACTAGATATTGTTGGACTCTGCTAGCCACATGGTCTGTCACCGCTATTACAACAGAAAATGACCACAGATGCTACCTGACCAAGTAAGGTGGCCCGGTGCCGCTAAATCTTTATGCACAGAGACCAGGCGGCGGGCCACGTTTGCTGACCCTCGAGTTAGACGGGAGAGCTGAGGAGGAACCGTGGCCCAAGTGACCGCCCCACAGTACATGGTGGTTGTTGCCCAAGTGGACTGGGGAGCTAGTGGACAAGGCCGGCCCTGGCTTCCCAGACTGACCAGGTCGTCCATGTCCTTCTGTAGAGTCAGCTGCTTCTCTCAGCCCACTTGGATCATGGGTGCTTTTGAACTGCTGGCCTTGTGGTTAGCTGCCCAAGCCTCACCTTTTCCCTGCAGAGTTAGGGTAAGTAGTTTAAAACTGCTGGCCTTTCTTTCAGTTAGCAGCCCCATGTGGAACCTGGGCCAGGCCGCTGTGGACAGGGAGCAGACTCATTTCTGCTCGGTCTCTTCCTGGCCTTGCCCCATGCCCTGCACACAACTGGTTCTCAGAAAATGCCAAACGTCTGTGGACCCAGCGGGAAGGTGTTCTCAGGCCTGAGGCAGTGGACACAGGGTTTCAGGGAGTACACTTACAAGCTTAGGTGGCGGGAGGTCAGGCAGGCTCTTCTGGGGGGCTGTGGAGTGCTGACTGGGCTCCCCATTGGTAAGCGGGCTCTGCGTCCCGGCCTCTGCAGACAGGAAACAAGAGAAGCGATGTGGTGACTGGGGTTGGCTCTCCGGGAATGCCTGCTCACCTGCACGGTGGCTTCTATGTGAGCAGGTGCTAATTACCCAGGCAGCGCCTGGAGATGCTCTTTTTCCTCCAGAAATAGGGTGCAGTAGCGCCTTTTCCCCGGAAGGAACCTGTTTGGGGTTGCTGGCATGTCTCCTCGCCCCATCCGCCCTCATCAAAAATGGCCTGGCCACAGGGCTCCTGTCCTCCAAGGAGCTGCCCAGTGGCCACTATATTGAGCTGCTGTCGGCAGCTACCCTGTGATTATGACTCTGTCCAGCCCACAGTTTGCCCGAGGGGCGGAGAGGCCAGCTCTCCCATGGATGAGTTCTGCAGAACCATGACCTGGCCGTGGGGCACCCACCATCTGGGTGCTCTTCTGAGCCTGGGACAGCCAGGTTCGGGCAGGGCTACTGGGTGGCTTTGGGGCCTGAGGTCTCCAAGCTCCTATGGGACACAGACAAGTATCCAGCACCTATCTTGCTAAGGGCTGAGTGCTGGGGGTACTTGCTGAGTTCTCACCGCCCACTAAGTCTGGACACTTGCGTTCCAAGTTTGGGAGCTACTGATGCACATTCTCATCCCGCCTCCTCCTCGGAACGGAGTAGAGGGCAAGGCACCCTGGGAGACATACCTGGTGACCTGAGTGGAAGCTGGGGTGCTCTTCCCACGAGACCACCTTGGAACATGACCTCTGACAGTGAAGGCAGTCACCGACACCACCCTCCTGCCCCCAGTCAAAGCCTCTGAAGACACCAAACAACAGCGGCTTGGCTAGAACATCTAGATCATGCCTTCCTATTCAGGACGGTGCTGGGAAAAGCTAAGAAGGTTCTAGGGGCAGATTCCTCCTCCATGAAACTTCCCAAAATACATCATCCCAAAATACCATCCACCAAAATGTGGCTTCCAAAAACAGCTCCACCAGGCCCTGCCCGTCTATGCCCTGCCTGGAAGGGGGAGAGCAGGGCAGCGCCAGGCTTTGTCCGTTTCTCATCCGGGCCGGCCACCCTGCCCGCAGGCCCAGGCCCTACCTTTGTCCTGGGATTCAGCATCTGGTTGCTTGTTGACCGTCACTTTGTTCATGTAAATGTACTCCTCATCAGCGCCTGTGGGAGGAAGGCCACAGACATGGGTGGCATGGGGTTCAGAGGGGTAGGGCCTCTAGGAGACACAGGGTCCCCCTGAAGCCTAAGTGAGAGCCCAGTGCATGTGGATCTAAAGAATCTATAACAGAGAGAGGTGACAGCTTTTTTAAAAAGCCAAGTTGCTGGGGGTGGGGAGAGAGGAGCTGAGACCAAGGGCTCAATAGAAAGTAAATGTCAACAAACCCAGGGACAAGGGAAAAATCAAGTGATCCAAATCAGTGGTGAGGAGGGTGTAGGAGGCCTGGTAGGGTGTGATCAAGGGTAATGTAACCAAGAGGAATTACTGAAATCCAAATGAAGACTGAGCATGATAGTGGGACAAAAGGAAAGTTAAAGGAAATAGAGGAAAGAGATAGGAGGCAAAGGGCATTTATAGAGATCTAAATAAAGGCATGTACATACGTAAATATATTTATATATGATGATGGGGAAATAGGTCTATGTGCATATATTTATAGGTTTAGTATTAAGGTAGCAGATGGACATTGGGCCTTCACTCAAGTACTCCCTCATTGCAATAATACTTTGTTCTATTAAATTGGCATTCTATGATGTTCACCTTCCCCCCAAAAAAAAATCACTGAAGACAAAGCGGGTGCATAAGCAAATGTGGTGAAGAAAGCTGATGGTGCCCGGCTATCAAAAGATATAGTATCTGGGGTCTTAAAGGCTTGAAGGTAAACAAGCAGCCATCTAGCTCAGAAGCAACAAAGCCCACATGGAAGAAGCACACCAGCCTGCATGATCACAAGGTGACGAAAGGATCAGTTATCAGGCATCAAAGAACAAAAAAGCATATCATTGTGTGCTCACCTCCCTGATACGCTCACTGAAGACAAATGGGTGCATCAACAAATGTGGCACAGAAAGCTGATGGTGCCTGGCTATCAAAAGATATAGCGCCTGGGACCTTAAAGGCTTGAAGGTAAACAAACAGTCATCTAACTCAGAAACAACAAAGCCCACATGGAAGAACACACCACCCTGTGTGATAACGAGGTGTCGAAGGGATCAGGTATCAGGCATCATCAGAAGAAAAAATCATATCATTGTGAATGAGAGGGAGAGTGTGGAGTGGACACCCAAAGCCCATTTGTAGGTCATTGGACATCCCCTTACAGAAGGGTCTCAGGGAGGAGACGAGCCAGTCAGGCTGCAATATAGCAACGACGAAACATACAACTTTCCTCTAGTTCTTAAATGCTTTCTCCCCACCCACTATCATGATCCCAATTCTACCTTACAAATCTGGCTAGCCCAGAGGATGTACACTGGTACAGATAGGAACTGGAAACACAGGGAATCCAGGGCAGACGATCCCTTCAGGACCAGTGGTGAGAGTGGCAATACTGGGAGGGTGGAGGGAGGGTGGATTCGAAAGGGGGAACCAATTATAAGGATCTACATATAACCTCCTCCCTGGGGGATGAACAACAGAAAATTGGGTGAAAGGAGACATTGGACAGTGCAAGACATGACAAAATAATAATTTATAAATTATCAAGGGTTCAGGAGGGAGGGGAAAAATGAGAAGATGCCAGGGGCTTGGGTGGAGAGTGGGTGTTTTGAGAATGATGAGGGCAATGAATGTACAAATGTGCTTTACACAATTGATGTATGTATGGATTGTGATAAGAGTTGTAATAAAATGATTAAAAAAACAAAAGAAAATTAATGTCTAGAAAATAATGATGGTAACATATGTACAAATATGCCTGATACAACTGATGGATGGATTATTATCAGAGCTGTAAGATCCCCCAATAAAATTATCTTTTAATTAAGGAAAGAGAGAGAGAGATTAAAGGTAGATGCTATGCAGGAAAAAAAAAAAAAGCCAAGTTGCTGACTGCTTGTTTTTGGCCGGGGACAAGGCGGAGGTAAAAGATAGCTTCAGGAATTACATCTTGAGTAGAAAGTAAAATTCTGCCTCATGGTTTATCACAGCGGTTCTCAATCTGTGGGTCACAGCCCTTTGCGAGTAGAACAACCCTTTCACAGGGGCCCCCTGATTCATCACAGTAGCAAATGACAGTGATGAAGTAGCCACGGAAATAATGTTATGGTTGGGGGGTCACACGACATGAACTGTATGAAAGGGTCACAGTATTAGGAAGGTTGAGAACCACTGGTTTACCTAGCGCTGTCTCCTGGTTTTCCCAGAATTTCATTTCAATGGATAATTATCTCCCTCCCCTCTATAAGTCATTCTCACCCTAGTTTGAATTACTTGAGTGAGTTAATGAAATCTGAGAGATGTCTAGAGATAAAAGGGCTCCCAAGGACCCAGAAGTAGCTCCCTTGGGACTCTCTCTGCAGGGTGCTCTAGGCCAAGTCATAGGAGCTTTGAGTCTGGAGGGTACATGTCCCGAGAATTGGTTTTGGTTACCACCAACTGCCTGCACCCAGCCCTGCCCTTGAGCATAATTCTGGGCGGGCTGGGTCACCTTCCCAGGGCCTGTGGGGCGGAGAGAGGCTGGGCTCCCAAGGCTTGCTCTGCCTTGAATCCCCCAAGGAACCCTCCCTTCTGACTCCTCCAGAGGCAGCTTGCTCCACAGTTTCTACTTTTAGAAGCCCTCCTGTATTTCTCCCCCGGCCCTTACTTTTCATTTCCTACAAACTCCTGGCTGAGAAATTCCAGCGGTTGGAGCCCTTGGTCCTGAGCCACAGGCCCCGATTCAACCCCCGCTCCCCCACCTCCCCAACTCCCCCCCCCCCCCCCCCCCCCCCGGCAAAAGAGGCTGTGCTGCCAGTCTGCTCACGGCACCACTGGGAATCCAGCCAGCAGTCCTGCCCATGTGGGTCCCCGAGGACAGAGAGAGAGAGAGGAGCATGTGTCTCCAGCCCGTTGCCATTGAGCTGATGGCGGTCCCAGGGGTCCCGGCGTGGGAGTGAGCTCTGCAGGGTTTTCTCGGCTGCCATTCCTAAGGAATCGGAGCACCAGGTCAGCCATCACTGGGTGGTTTCGAACTGCCAGCTTTCTGACAAGCTGGGTGAGCCTCAGCCCGTTTGACACCAAGTCAGTCCTACTGGGCTGGGGGTGCGGTGGGGTGACAGTCGGACCACCCCGACCCCGGGGCTGCAGCTGTTAGCAAGACAGGACCGTGAAACTCAGACAAGGATGCTTGGTGAGCCGTACTTCAGGAAAGAGGACCCTCATGGTGTGAGATATGGAAACAACAATCATTTATCAAGGCGTCACAAGGGTGGGAGGGAGGGGGGAAAAGAGCTGATACCAAGAGCTCAAGTAGAAAGTAAATGTTTAGAAAATGGTGATGGCAACATCTGTCCAATGTGGAATGTGATAAGAGCTGTAAGATCCCCCAATAAGATGATTTAAAAAGAAAGAAATCGCCACGGAGCAGCTCTACCCTGGATCACGTGGGCTGCCAGGGGAATCCACCTGATGGCACCTGCTTTGGTTTGGGGTTTTTTGTGTGGAAGGCAAACCTGAGCCCGGTTGTCACCCAGCAGTGTGAAAGGACGGGAGGCCACGGGTGCTGTTGGAAAGGAGACCGTGGAATATCTGAGGACCTGACCTGCTTCATAGAGAGGGTCCACCCCGCCTCCCCCGCCCCCACCACACACCGCAGAGAACCGGGGTGGGGTGGAAGAGAAAGACATGCCCCTTTGAAAGGACAACCTTTGAAGCTCTTGCTATCCGCTGGCAGCCAGCCCGCTAAACCTCCCTGGAGCCCAGAGCCTGGAGCCAGGGCACATGCTGGTGTGGGCCTAGGTGCATAGCAGGAAGCCAAGCCCTCCAAGAACAGGGCTGGGCCTGTTCCTTAACTTCACTGTCCAGGCAGAAGGCCACGCAAGAGGCCAGGAAACCCCACGCTGATCATAAGAAACAGCAAGGCCAGAGAGCCAATGGACGCACACCCTCACTCCGATGGAATCTGAGCGCTGCAGCTCTGTTCAGGAGGATCTCAGGCTGGCGGGGAGCCCACAGCCTGCCTGTTCTTACAAGTCCTGTTGGGCTGAGCTGATGTCCTGGAAGACACATGTGGGGGGTCTGGAGGCCAAGAGGGGCAGGCCACCCTGTAATTTCAGGGAGCCTGGGGATGCTATGCCTGCAACATGACAATGAACCTGTGCAATCGTGGGGAGGCAAGGTGGGGAGCAGTGATTAAGGCACCTGCTCAGCCAGGTGTAGCCCTATTGCTTCCACTTACTTTCCAAGTCCTGTTCCTTTCCTTGGTGAAACAGGAGAATGACAAATCCCCCATCAACTCTGCATGAGGGTTCAAAGATGTAGCCCAGGCCCTGCCATGCCACGCGTTGAGACTCAGTACTTAGGCTTTGCATGTGTTGTTTTTAGACTCTGACTCAGGGCCATGCCGAAGGACTGGACCAGTGGGAGGCATAGATTTTCTTGGCTGCTCTTTTGGAAGTAGGTCACCAGACCTTTCCTCCTAATCCACCTTCGGGAAGTTCTGCTGAAACCTGTCTGCACTGGGCACCGAGAGGACCATCAGTCATACGATGGCTATGGACAATGGCTGTCACTGATGAGCATAGAAAGTGGCAGCCACACAGGATTATCTGTGGTTTGGGTATCCCTCTGGAGGCAACACACTGGGAAGTTCCAGACCAGGTCACAGCAGCCCCCACAGCCCTGCAAGCTGCAGAAATGGGGGCGGGGTGGCCTGGGTTTAGGAGAACAGGCCATGCAACGATGGGGGTGGGAATCGGGTCTCCTACAGGAAGCCACATGGCACATGCAACCAAGGAAGGGCCCAAGCTGGGTGGCTCTGAAACCGGTTGGCACCAAGCACCGTGGGTCAGACCTCAGCACATGACGGTGTTTTTCCATTCTCCAGAGAGGCGGGCTTCACAATCCAAAGTTCTCCGGTCAGAGCAGGGCAGCCAGCCTACAGGTGAGTCAGCCCTAATTCACCTGTGCTTTGTAATGGGGGTTTCCCACCCATCACTCCCGCCCAGGGCAGTCTTTGATGGCATGTTGGCCAGCGTTGGTCAAGCACCCACTACAAAGCCCGGAGGAGCCCGGGAGCCTCCGGGCCGCCTGGGAAGCTGCAGAGGGGATGACGGAGGGGCCCCGGAGAAACACCTCTGAGGACTGGCTAGAGCTACTGATGGGGATTGCTTGGGGACGCGGCAGGCGTCTGGAAACAAGCTTCAGTTTTATAGCCGCCACCACTCAGACAGCAACTCCACAGAGATCTAAGGGGAGAGGCAGAGGCAGCCTGGCAGGTCCCGGTGGGTGGCAAGGAGGGGGTCCTGTCTGCAGAGCTGTGGCAGAGGGAAACCTTTCTGACTTCGCGGGGCAGGTGGGGGGCATGACTCCTAGATGCTCTGCTGGGTGGCACATGAACTCCTGTTCTCGGTTGTCCCTGTCCTCCAACAGCTCTTGTGAGAGTACTAAGGGAACCACAAGGTCTGCAGTTCAAACCCACCAGCCACTCCTCGGGAGAAAGATGAGGCTGTTCTGCTTCTCTAAAGACTTAGCACCTCAGAAAGCCAATCCAGGGCCGCTAGGAGCCTACAGACAACTCTATGGAGAGTAGCTGGGGATTGAAGCTGTCTTGATGTCACAAGAATTTACCAGCAGGTGAGGGTGGGGGAGAGTGGGGGGAGGATCCCTATTTACTACACATGATAGATCCAGCAGAAATCTGTCCACAAAGGCCCACCACTCGCTCACCTCACCCACCATCCAGTCGATTCCAACTCATTCTAACTCACAGGTTAAAACTGCCCCCTGGGGGTTTCCCAGGCTGTTAACTCTTTACAAAAGCCTCCTCTCTCTCACCCCACCAAGGAGTGGCTGCTGGTTTCAAACTGCTGACCTTGCAGTTAGCAGCCCACCACGTAACCACTAGGCCAACAGGGTAAGGTGCTAGCTCTTATTCTAGTCATCCACTTTTAACCAGGCGGGGGTGAAACCCAGAGAGTTTCACAGGGTGGCTGCTGCATGGACTCCAGGCCAGCTCTCCCTCCTTGGGCCGCTTCCTGGGGCATCCCCAGGCATGCTCACTTACCGCTGGCTTTGGTGTAGAGGCGCAGGAGTTCGGCTAGGCTGATTTTCTTCACCACTGCGGTGCTGCTCAGGTTCTCCTGGTCCAGGATCTTCAGGAAGTCCTCCAGCTCCGTCAGCAGCTGCTCCAGGGCTAGACACACAGAGCAGGGGCAGCCGTTAGAGTGACGGCCCTCTCTCCCCAGCCCACAGCGGACATCAGCACATGGGGGCCACGCCACCTGGGCTTTGGGGAGATGGAGGCCATTGGCCCCCCGCTGGCTGGAGGCACCCAGCCTTCTCTGCGAGTGTCCTTCCTCGGAATTACTGACCCTCCTGGGGTTCTGCAGGGAAGACATGGGCTGGGCCGCCGTCAGCACTGCTCTCACCCGGATTCTCTTGGGCCTGTTCCTGGTCCCTCATCTCCTGCCCTTGAAATTCTGTCATCCCCAGGCTGGTTGCAATCAGTGGCATGACTCCCTAAAACAGAAGTCTGACCCCGGGGCACATGGGATTAAACGCCACTCTTCACAGAGCGAGGGCATGGCCCAGCCATCACACTCCGAGGTCTCTGCCTGCACAGAGTTGGCAGCGGGCATGCGAACAGGACTGGCATCCCCAAACTCACTGAACACTGCTCACAAGCCCCCAAAGGTGGAAGGAACCACGATGCCCATCAGCAGGGCAACGGATAAACGGGTGGTGTACGAATTACCCAGCTCTTGTGAGAACCCCGCCCCTGGGTGTCCCACAGGGTCAGCACTGGACGATTTAGCCTAAAGGTTGGCAGTTCAAATGCACCCAGAGCTACGTGGTCATAAAGGCCTGGCGTCTGACAGATCCCAGTCTTGGGGACCTGCCAGGGCAGCTCTGCTCTGCACACACAGGGCCACCATGAGTTAGAATCCAATTGGTGGCAACTCATACCAGAGGGAGCAGTGTGGGAAACAGAAGGATTTCTCCCAAGTCATCTCCCCCAAATATATATTAGACTTAGGACATTGCTTATAGCTAATGGTAACTGATGGTCAAGTTACCTCCCTGAAAGCGGTCAGTTGCCAAACTACTGTCTGGTCCCACCACAGGTAGGCCCCACTCCCAGCTGTTAAGGACAATGGGCTACTTCTCCCTAAAGGCTTGCAACCATTAGTCTGGTCCCTGTAGGTGGGGTTTACACCCTACTGATAATGGTTTCTATGGAGATCCAGAGAACGGGTCAAACCAGCTCAGTGACATCCAAAGTTAGGCTGCCATTGTGAATCTAGGATCCGCCCTTCTTGTCACATGTATACCCCCATCCCTCTTCTTCCTATTGTGTGCATATCCCTGGATTGTCCCTCTCCTTGCTGTATAACCTATAGTGTAACCCCTTCCTGTGATGCATGTCCTCACCTGTAATTAAGGGGCTTGCATGCCCTCCCTCAAAGATATATAAGCCTGGGTTAGCAATAAAGAGCTCTCTTGGGCTCCCCCATTGGCCTCTGGCCAGCTCCCTCTCCTCTCCGCTCCTCTCTCCTGTTCCCTTTCCCCTTGTTCTCCTTCCCCTCCCCCTATTTCCACGTGGACCACCAAGCGGGACTGAGTAGCAGGGTACCATGAAATGTGTCTGACTCCATTATTTCAATCTCTCTTTTCTCTCTCATGCTCTCCATGACTATATTGTATATCTCAACCATATAATTGCGCCTATCGAACCTGCGATTGGTTGTGGGGGGCTGGCATTTTCCCCACAGAGCAGCAGCAAATCAGATGTGGAAGAACCTTGAAATCAGGCTGAGTCCAACATGAGTCACAAAGGGGCAGGTTTTGTACAGTATCACTCATGGAGTATCTAGTGTCTACAGCAGCGGTTCTCAGCCTGGGGGTCGAACAACCCTTTCACAGGGGTCGCCTCTCTGAAAACACAATTCCAAAGGTCTGCGGAATCAAGACACCGCTCCTCTATCCATCTTTGGGCGGGTCCACCCACATGCAGATATGCCCATAGACGAGTACCCAGAGTGAAGACTGTTACCCATGCCACACCATGCCTCAAGACAACATTTCAAATATATAATTACATATTGTTTTGTGATGAATCGTGTGCTTTAATTATGTTCAATTTGTAACAACGAAAATACATACTGCATATCAGATATTTACATGACGATTCATAAAAGTAGCACAATGACAGTGATGAAGTAGCAATGAAAATAATTTTATAGTTGGGGTCCCCACAACATGAGGAACTGTATGAAACGGTCATCACGTGAGGAAGGTTGAGAACCACTGGTCTACAGGCAAGTGTAAAGAGACCAGGGGTTATTATTGGTGGTTACCAGGGTGGGTGGGTAGGAGGCAGGGGGCAAGGGGATGGCACAGCTTAGGGGTCACTGAGTTTCTGTTAGTGGTGGTGGAATAATCCTGAAGTGGACAATGGTGAGGAGTGGGCACGATGGCTGGACGGAATGCCACTGAACTGTACCAGCAAGAAAGGTTGAATTGCAAACACTCTGGTATTTATTTACATCACTGCCGGTTTACAAGAAAAGTACATTGCTGGCCTAGACCAGAACGGAAGAGAAGCTGGTAGAAACGTAGGTGCTAGAGGTAAAAGGATTGATGTGCTGGCACAAATTTACAGCAACTGGAGCAGAGTCGACAGCACAATCCTACTAACAGCAGAAGAAACAAAATCATAAAAATCCGGGCTGAGATTCAGGAGACGGAAAATAAAACTATGGAAAAAATAATGCTGCTAAAAGTTGGTTCTTTGAAAGGATAAACAGACCCACAAAACGCTGGCAAACCTAACCAAAGAAAGGAGGGAACAAATTTCAATAGCAAGGATGAGGGATGAAAGAGGGGACATTACAACAGACCCTAATGACAGCAAAAGGACAATTGCACAGTACTGCGAAGGACTGTATGCCAATGAACCAACAACTTGGAAGACATGGACAAATTCTTGGAAAAACAATCCCTCCCTCTGTCCTGGATGGACGCCACGAATCTCAACAGACCCATAGCAATAGAAGAAATAAGGTTATCAAGGGATAACCAATGAAAAACTCCCCTGGACCAGATGGCTTCATAGGAAAACTCTACCAAGCACACAGGGAAGAACTGACACCAATCCTACACAAACTCTTCCAGAACATGGAAAAAGACGGCAAACTCCCGAACTCCTTCTATGAAGCTACTATAACTCTGATACCGAAACCGGGCAAGGATCCCACAAGAATAGAGAACTACAGACCAATATCCCTAATGAACATTGATGTAATAATCCTTAACAAAATACTAGCCAACAGAATACAAAAGTATATAAAACAAATAATTCACCATGACCAAGTGGGATTCATACCAGGATGCAGGGATGGTTCAACATATGAAAGACCATTCACACATTGACATGAAAACCTGTAAGAACCACATGATAATATCGATAGACACAGAAAAAGCATTCGACAACATCCAACACCAATTCCTGTTTAAGACAAGAAGATAGGAATGGAAGGAAAATTCCTCAAGACAATACAAGCTATATATGAAAAACCAACAGTGCATGTGGTAGTCAATGGAGAAAAGGCAAAAACAATCTCACTGAAAAAGGGGACCAGACAAGGATGCCCCTTGCTCCCCCTCCTATTTAACATCATACTGGAGGTTTTAGCTAATAGCATAAGGCAAAGAAAATACATCAAAGGTATTTGCCTGGGGAAGGAAGAGGTGAAACTATTGTTATTCTCAGATGATGATTTTATATATGGAAAATCCCAAAAGCTCTACAAAGGGAGTAATAGAAGCAATAGAGGAATATGACAGAGTGGCAGGATATAAGATCAACAAACAGAAGTCTATCAGACTGCTATATACATTGGACAAGACCACAGAAGAGGGGATCAAAAAGGTGGCCCCCTTCACATTAGTCAAGCATAAATTGAAATATCTAGGAATATACCTGACTAATTGATTGATATGAGGAAAACTACAGAACACTATTACAAGAAACCAAGCGTGACCTCAACAAATGGAATATCCAATGTTCATAGATTGGAAGACTGAATATAGTAAAGATGTCAGTTCTGCCCGAGGCACTATATAAGTTTAATGAAATCCCAACATAATTACCCTCACCTTTCTTCAAAGAAATGGAAAAACTGACTACCAACTTCATATGGAGAGGGAAGAAGCCCCAAATTAGCAGAGAACTCCTTAAGAAGAAGGGCAGAGTGAGAGAGCTTGCTTTACCTGACTTTAGCACATATTATACATGCATGGTATTGGTATAGTGAACGATACTCAGACCAATGGAAAAGAACTGAAAGCCCAGAACTAAAACCATCAGCATACAAACAACTGATCTTTGGTAAGGGCCCCCAAAACATTAAATGGAAAGCAGATGCCCTCTTTAACAAGTGGTGCAGAAAAATGAAGCAAGAGCCTTATCTCACTTCATGCACAAGAATAAACTCAAGGTAAAATCCCAAACTATTAGGGCCATCAATGAGGGAATTGGGACAAACCTAAGAACTTTGGTGCAGGGAATACAAAGGCTATCAGAAATAGGGAAGGACACAAATACAACCGAGTCACAAATCGACAAGTAGGATATACTGAATATAAAAACCTGTGTACATTGAAAGAATTCACCAAGAGAGTAATAAGAGAGCCCACGGACTGGGAAAACATCTTTAGCAATGACACATTAGACAAAGGCCTTATTACTAAAATCTACAATACTCTGCTAGCTTCCAAAAAGAAGAAAATGAATTGCCCACTAAAGAGGTGGGCAAAGGACCTGAACAGAAGTTTCACAAAGGCAGAAATATGAATGGCCAATAAACATATGAGAAAATGTTCAAGATCATTAGCCATAAGAGAAACGCAAATTAAAACAACAATGAAACACCACCTAGCACCCTCAAAGAGAGCCCAACTCAAAAATCAGGAAGGAATACGTGCTGGAGGGGCTGTGGGGAGACAGGAACTCTCACCCACTGCTGTTGGACCTGTAGGTATGTACAGCCACTATGGAAATTCATTTGGCGATATCTAAAACAGATGGAAATCGAGCTACCACATGACCCAGCAATCCCCCTACTGGGCACATAAGAGGCAAGAAACAAACCACTACCAGACATCTGTGCTCCAATGCTCATCACAGCACAGTTCACATTTGCAAGGAGTTGGACACACCCAAATTTCCATCAACTGATGATTGGATTAAAAGGCTGTGGTACATACATACAATGGAGTACTGTGGATCCCTAAAAAGCAGTGATGAACGTATGAAGCACATCGCCGCATGGGAAGAGGTGGAGGAAATTATGCTGAGTGAAGTAAGTCAAGCACAAAAGGATGAGTACAACATGAGTCTGCTGAGGTAAGCTTAAAAAAAGCAAAAGGGGCATAGGTTATGAGCTACTGCATACAAACATTCCTGGGGTGAGGTCCAGGTAGTATGGCAGGGACCAGACCAAATCCAGGGGTACATATGGTAGCCAACTAAATAGGAGATGGGGAAAGGAAAAAAAAAAGAAATGGGTAGCAGGGGAACAGGGCACTAACCCACCCAAGGGGAAGGTATTGGTTATATCTCCACAGGGAAAGAGGGACCAGATTTCAACCCGGTGCTCCAAGATGTGAATGCAACATACTGGCATGAAGCAGGGAACCAGTAGAGAGGTCTGAGGGGCTGGCCCCAATCCCAACTATGTGGACTGCTGCCCTGCCCCTCCCCCCAGAAGAATTTACTTCAGAGGACAGCACTGAAGCTGCAGCTCAGGGAGAGGGACGTATCTGATCAGAATTAGAATTAAGGTAGCAGATGGACATTGAGTCTCCACTCAAGTACTCCCTCAATGCAAGAACACTTTCTTCTATTAAACTGGCATTTCATGATGCTCACCTTTCTGACACAATCGCTGAAGACAAAGCAGTGCATAAGCAAATGTGGTGAAGAAGGCTGATGGTGGCCGGCTATCAAGAGAGATAGCATCTGGGGTCTTAAAGGCTTAAAGATAAACAAGTGGTCATCTAGCTGAGAAGCAACAAAGCCCACATGAAGAAGTACACCAGCCTGTGCGATCACGAGGTGTTGAAGGGATTAGACATCAACCAATAAAAAATCATACCATTGTGAATGAGGTAGAGTGGGGAGTGGAGACCCAAAGCCCATTTATAGGCAACTGGACATCCCATTACAGAAGGTTCACGGGGAGGAGATGAGCCAGTCAGGGTGCAGTGTAGCAATACTGAAACATACAACTTTGTTCTAGTTCTTTAATACTTCCTCCCCATCCACTATCATGATCCTAATTCTACCTTACAAATCCAGCTAGACCAGAGGCTTTACATTGGTACAGATAGAATCCAGGACAGATGAACCCCCTCAGGACTAGTGGTGAGAATGGCGATACCAGGAGGGTGGAGGGAAGATGGGGTAGAAAGGGGTAACTGATTACAAGGATCAACATATAGCCCCCCCCCCTTGGGGACAGACAACAGAAAAGTGGGTGAAAGAAGACCGACAGTGTAAGACATGACAAAATAATAATTTATAAATTATCAAGGCTTTGTGAAGGAGGTGGTATGGGGAGGGAGGGGAAAAAAGGAGGAGCTGATACCAAGGGCTCAAGTAGAAAGCAAATGTTTTGAGAATGATGATGGCAACAAATGTACTTGACACAACGGATATATGTATGGATTGTGACAAGAGTTGTACAAGCCCCCAATAAAATGGTTAAAAAGAAATAAAAGAAAATGTAGGTGTGCCCTGGAAGGTCGCTTCTAGCTGAAACATTAGACTGGATCACTTGGCTTGTTTTTTAAAACAGGATTCCTGCCCCCACCCACCCCCGCCACTTCTCTAGCTTACATAATACAATATCAACATTCGTCCCCAAACGGTCAAAGGGAGCCAGCTCCTGAAGTGTACCATATGGCAAGACAAGCTGCTCCCATACTCGGAACCCAGCCACCTGGCTGCCTTCTGGAACCTTCCGAGGTTCCTGCTTCACATGTGATTCCTTTGTTTCGGACTGGCCTGACCTCCTCCATCACAGGCAGCCCGTGCCACAGCAGGACCCCACACTGGGAGTGAGGGAGTCATGGATATTTCCTAGATGCCTGACCCCATTCACTGTCCTGTCTCCACCTGGCACCATGGGCCAAACCCATCATTAATCATACACTGGGCCAACTGAGAAATAGTCAGAAATGGGGGGGGCAAAGGGGGTACCGTGAACCCCACATGACAGAGAATAAAGTCTTCAACATGATCAAATAGTTACCCAAAGTGGCTGGGCCACAGGAACTTTCTGAGCGGATGGAGCTGTATCAGGTGGAATCAGTACCTGCTAGGGGCAGCACTGAGGAAAGGTGTACTCATTAACCTCATGGACGGGGAGCTTCTCGGCTGGCAAGGAAGACGCCAGCTAGTGCTCTGCTCTGAGCAGCCAGGCTAGCGAATATTCTGCAGAAATACGGACGAGCAGACCTCACCCTACATTTCTTTGAAGATCGAGCCCATTCAACAGTGCTAAGTAAAGGCTCTGGCTCAACAGACCCCGGTGTCCAACATGGACTCGCAAGGACCACCGAGAAGCCTGGGGCAGTTCAGGGGCTTCGGGACCTGGGTGTCCAGGCCACCAGACCCCAAATCCAAGCTCACTTCCATCTAGTCCATTCTGACCTTACAGGACAGAGTAGCCCTACCTCTTGGGCTTAGAAGCCCTGTGGGTTTCCAAGATGTTGACTCTTTACAGCGGGAGTAGATAGACTCATCCATCTCCCGTGGAGCAGCTGCAGATTACACACTGCTGGCCTTGTGGTTTAGCAGGAGCTCGGGGTGGAGAACCCAGGAGACCAGTGCTTGGAGGCCCTGCCCCACTGACGCCCACAGAGAAGGGAGAGTCCAGGATGGATCCAGGCCCGCCCTGCCAGTAGGCCGCTGCAGGGACTCAAAGCCACACAGTTCTGCCAAGGCTTGGTTTGCTCCTCTGTAAGGGGTGGAGGTGGGGGCACCATGCCAGCCTTGCCCATCCCACCAGACTATTGTGAAGGCCATGAAGCGCTTCCCAAACTGCTCAGGGCATGTTACACCCATCAAAGCGTGGTCCTTTCTCCTCATCCTTGGCCACATTACGAGCCATCTCTGCCTCTCCACCAGTAACAGCATCCCTCTCTCAGCTCCCCAAAGCAGACATTTCTGTTATCCTCCAACCCAACACCGAAGTCTTTGTAAAGCCTACCACGGCGTATGAAGAACACAGATATAAATTGCTAAACACAATTCTTAAATGAACAAGACAGATTTTAAATGGACAAAATAAAAATAGCGTTTCTCTTGCTCAGTTGGCGATTGGATGTTGGGCTTCCTCACGCTAGCCTTGTCAAGTTGAGAACCCCAGGCCTGCGGCTCCCGTGCTCACAGGTGTGCAATGAATGCTTGTGAGATGAGTGAGATAAGTGAGTGAATATGGACCCGTTGGCTAACGACTCTAAGAAGTGGGTATCTTTGTCTCCGTGGTGTGGCTCCCCATTTCTCAAGTGGGTGATGCCCCCTCTACTCCAGAGGTGGCGTAACCATGCCAACTCACTGCCCTGGAATCCATTCTGACTCCTTGTGACCTTGTAAGACTATGGGGTGTGGGGCGGGGCTGCCAAAGGAGATACCTACACTTCATCCTGGATTAGGAGTAGCAGGACAAAAGTGTTTCATTGCCTGGGGGGTGCTGAGTCATTTTTTTTCTATGAAAAGCGGGCAGTTGGGCAAATCTGTTTGGGAACCTCCGGTGTGGATGAAGATGTGGACGCAGAGAAGTCCCACAAAGTCCCACATGCAGCCTGGCCGAGCGCTGGCCGAGCTGCTCACCTCCAGGCTGTGTGCCCAACACCCCAACCCAGTGCCTCCATGCAGGGTCTCCTGGCTTCCCTCCCGGGCCTGCTCCCCAGAAGAGAACCAGCGGCCCAGACTCCCGAAACCATCTTGCTCTGGTCCTAAGGAAGAGCTCAGGACCCGGTTTCTGCTCACACGCCCTCTGGGGCTAGGTGGTGGTGGTGGGGGGTCTCTAATACCCACACTTGTACAAACAAACTCCTGGGAATGGAGGGTTAGGGAGGATGGGCCCATTTAAGAAGAAAACAGTGGCCAGGGATCTAGCAAAGATGGTCATCAAATCAGATACAGGGCAAGCCGGCCAGCCCAAGGACAGGCACTGCCTGTCCCCTTCCCTCCCCAGTAGAAATTGCTGAGAAGCAGCAGTGAGCCCCCTCTTTGGTGCCCTGACTGACCTCTGAAGAGCCAGCAGGCACCCCTGGAGCTGCTCTGATTTCTTGAGAACCAGGTGCAGGGCACAATGCAGGTGGGGCACAGAGACTGTCCAGAGCTCGAGGCTGGTCCCGGGCCTGGAGGCAAGCTGGAGGAGGTGGCAGAGGTTTCGGCCAGGGGCAGATGAGCAGCCACCCCGGGAGAGCCAAGGCCAGGAGCCAAGCAGCCGTGTTTGGGCAGTTCTGAGTGCAGGGAGGGAGGCTTGGTGGAGTGGCGATGATGACTTTGGCCGATGACCAACATGTTGAAACCACCAGCTGCTCTGTAGGTGAAAGAGGTGGCTTTCTACTCCCCAGAAGAGTGAGAGTGTTGGAACCCCACAGGGGCAGCTCTACCCTGACCTGCAGGCTTGCCGTGAGTGGGAATGGACCGACAGCAGCGGGTTTGGCTTCTTGTTGTTTCACTTGGTTTGTATGACGTAGACAGGGCTTCGGGGCGGGGGAAGAACATTCAGGGGTCTTCAGGAAGCCAGGGGCTCTGTTCCTCTGACTCAGCAATGGAGACCCTGAACCAGGTGACTTCCCAGGAGGGTTCCCCGAGCCCACCCCCAAGTATGAGCCCCCTTCCAGGGCCCCTTCCTGAACCTCCTGGGAAATTAAGGAGACAGTGCCTTTTGCGAGCTCACTGGAAAGGTAAGGTCGGGGGCTTCAAGGAAGTTCACAGACCAAGGTGTTGCAGAGTCCAGTCCAGTGGCGACAGACCCCAGGTGTGGCTGGAATGCAGAGAGAAGATTCCTAGAAGAGGTGCAGGACGGCAAAGCCTGAGGGTATTTGTGTTTGGCTCGGCTGTGTTTCCATGGCTTTCCATGAGTTTCCTTCAGCTGCGGGAACTCCACCAGAAGGCCTACGGAAGTCAGACCAGGGGAAAGCAAACCAGGGGGAAATAATGGAAAAACACCACCCAGCTTTGCACTCAGCTGCAGTGGGGCGAGGCCCGGAGAAAGGACCCCGAGAGGAAACAGGGAGAGGGGGTGGAGTGGGGTGTGTTTGTGTGTGTGGCACACAAATGCTATTGCTGCAGCTTCTGCCTGTGAAAAAAGGCAAGGACAGAGCATGAAAAGCAAAAGTGCCTTTTGACTGCCACCCCCAGCTACCCCCCAAAGCTGCCCGATGCCTGGAAGATGGGAAAGGCAAGGCCAAGAGCAGCCTGGTTGGGGTGGTTGGGGTGGAAAGGCGCCTTGGTGGTGTCGTGTTATGAATTAGGTTCCTAACCCAAAGGTTGGTAGTTCAAGCCACAAGCCGGCAGCTCTGTAGGACCAAGACGAGGCTTTCTACTCTCCTAGTTAGTCCTGGAAGTCTGACTTGAAGGGCTGACGTGCCATGCCTGACTCCGACAAGAGAAAGGCGACA
This sequence comes from Tenrec ecaudatus, assembly GCF_050624435.1. NCBI lineage: Eukaryota > Metazoa > Chordata > Mammalia > Afrosoricida > Tenrecidae > Tenrec > Tenrec ecaudatus. The sequence continues at coordinate 98,136,524 of NC_134545.1, forward strand.
CCCACAAAGGTAGCCCAAGCCCTTCCAGGGGCCCAGCATTTGGGGATGGGGTGGGGGTGGGGTCAAGAGGGGTGTATGTGAATGCACAGGATGATAGCAGACATGGGACAGGAATGCTTTCAAGAGTCAGGAATTCAAGAGGAAGGAGACGAGCCCTGGGTGCACCAGAGAGGAATTTAAACACTGCTCACTGTGGATGAAGGCCCAGAGGATTTCAAGGGGGGGGGGGGATGAACATGCTACTCAGAAGCCAAGAATGTGGGAAGCCCTTAGCACCAGAGGGGGATGCAGGGGGGGAGGGAGGAGGGGGGTGGGGGTGCATGGAGCTCTGCGTCAGGCAGGAGGGTTCTAGGACCAGAAGTGTATACCCGGTGGCGGGCAGAGCATTGTGTGCTTTGCTTGGTTAAAGCATTTGGTTCCACTGTAGGAAGTGCGCCTTCCCTGAGAGACCTGGGTTCGATTGCCAGTGACTGTCCTCCACCCATCCACCTCCCCCCACTCCACACAGCCACCACCTTCTGTCTGCAGGTTTCAACGGAGGTTCTATCTGAAGGTGGACTAGGAAGAAAGGTCTGGAGAGCTACTGAAAATCAACCAATGAAAACCGCACGCAGCAATGGCCCACTGTCCAATCAGCAACCCATCCGGAGGTGGCTGTAGACTGGACAGCTTGTCCTCCTATTGCCTCTGGGTCGCCGTGAGTGGGGCCAACTCTGCGACAGCTCACCACCACAAGGGGTCAGTGCTTAGCCTTTAGGACAGCTCGGTATTTGCCAGGAAAGAACTAGAGGCTAGAGATGGGGTGGGTGGGTGACTGAGAAGGGTCAACCCCATAAACAGGGAGGGGAGAGAGGAGAGGACCTGGAGCGGAAGCAGAGGAAAAACGACTGTCGGAGCACAGCTGAGAACGACAAGGGTGACCATGGAGGATATGCCACTGCCACCTCTGACTCTCACAGCCTCCTGCTGGCGCACAGGGAGGGAGACAGGTTGTCACTAAGAGCTGACAGGCCAGCTCCAACTCAGCCCCAAGACCAACAGGACGAAGCGCTGCCTGGGCCTTCCTGCCTGGGCTCCACCAGCACCATCCTTATGCTGGAGCCCAGTGTTGCAGCCCAGGTGCCAATCATCTTGCTTGCCTCATTCACGGACCCTCTAATGGAGTCCAGGTTGAATGACAGCCTAACTCAGTCACATGCCCTGGGGTTTAAACCCAAGAATGTTTCAGTCCAAAGTACTTGCTGCCTGCTGGCCCCTTGGCTGTAGCCACTCCCAGGCGGCTCGGTCTGGATCAGGACCTTGGTCTCTCATTGGTGACTGGGAGAGCTTTCAGTGGGAGGGACTTCAGTGAAGGTATTTCAGGATGGCTGAGTGAGGTGGTACCCCACTGAGTAGAGAGGCCCCGGGGTGGTGGTGGAAAGGCTTCTGATTCAGAGACCTGGGATCCAGAGCATGCCAGGCCTCTGTCCCACCCCTCCAGGGGACAGTGGGCCGGACAGGGACCAGTTTACAAGGACAGTCACGGTCTTCCTGGTCTCTGCCTAGCTACGACGCCTTCCCTGACAAGATCCCCAGAGGGAAGAGGGAGATTTCCAGAACCACAGCTAGACTGAGGGGTACAGAGGCTGATGCCTAAAGATTCAGTCCTCTCAGGACTTCCCAGGCTTGTTTCTGCGATTCCCAGAGATTAGCACCTGCCATCCCCGCTCCTTGTTCTGACTGTTTGGTACGGTCAAGTCCACCCCACGTATAAAAGACGGAAACATGGCCTGGTCCTGCACCATGTCCGCAATTGTTCTTACGTTTGAGCTCATGGCTGCAGCCACTGTGTCAAGCCATCTCTTTGATGGTCTTTTTTTTTTAAGTGACTCTCCACTTTACCAAGCATGATGTCCTTTTCCAGGCCCTGGTCTCTTCTGACAGCGTGTCCAAAGGACAGGAGACAGTCTCACCATCCGCACTTCCAAGACCCATCTGGCCATGTTTCTTCCAAGGCAGGCTTCTTTATTTGGTCAGCAGTCCAAGGTAGAACACCCTAATCCAATGGTTCTCAACCTGTGGGTTGTGACCCCTTTGGGCATCGAACGACCCTTTCACAGAGGTCTCCGGATTCATACCAGTAGCAAAATGACAGTGATGAAGTAGCAAGGAAAATAATTTTATGGTTGGGAGGGTCACCCCAACATGAGGAGCTGCATTAAAGGGTCTCGGCATGAGGAAGGTTGAGAACCACTGCCCTAATTCAAACACACTGATTATTCTTCAGTCTTGCTCACTCCGAGTCTGTGGGATTTCGAGAAACTCAGCAATGGCCAGCAGCCCCACCCTGCGCGATCCCTGCCTTGGCCAGGAAGGAAGGACCTCCGAGATGAAGCAATCTCTCCAAATGCCGGGGCTTGTGGCAGGCCGCAGCTCTCAGGAGGAGCCCCAATGGCATTTGGAGTCTAGACAACAAACAGTTCTGCTTCCAGCCGAGTTCTTTCAGACCGTTAACCAGCAAGGTGGCAGCTGCGCCCTCAGGCAGAGTGCTTGAAAGCAGATTCCAGCTCTCCCCACCCATCCAGGGATGGGCGGAGTTGCCCCCAGGGAACTTGCTTGTCCCTCGGTGATTTACGGGAGCACACACCAGGGTTTGAAACTGCCAGCTGCTCTTGTGAGAAAGGAGGGGCTTTCTAGTCCCATCGTGAGTCTCAGTAACCTACAGGGGCAGCGCTGACCTGTCCTTTAGGGTCACTGTGAACGGGCACCAACTTAAGGGTCATTTGTAAGCTGGGATCCCGTGGCTATGGCTCAGGGCCACATGGCCATCCGGTGAACAGGTCAGATCTACCACTGTGTCACATCCCAATCAGGCATTTGACCTGGTCTGTCCATCTGATCTGTGCTTTGTCGCCTGCAGTGATTTCCGATATTTTCCTTTGTTGTCCAACAGGTGAGAAAAGCATGGGGTTGCTAACCAAAAGGTGGGTGGGTCAAACCCAACAGCCACCTGCAGGGAGAAAGATGAGGTCGACTTTAAAGATTTACAGCCTTGGAGAGAGCGGCTCCCCTCTCTTCCAATGGGTCCTTGGAGGTCAGAATCAACTCACAGACAGCGGACAGCAGGAGTATAATGAGCCTCATAGTCTTGAACTCTGACACCACTTTGACCTCTAGGCTGCCAGTTCCCTTCATCTGAATACTTTGCCTTCTGTCTTGTCTTCATCCCATTTAAGGTTGAATGAAGGGTTCTCTAGAGCATGTTCGGATTCAGAGTCTTTTCCTCCGAGAGTGTGACAGCATATTTGTAATAGTGGTTCACTGTGAACAGAGGCCGGAAATGGCCGGGCGTCGGGTGGAAATGGCCCCATCTTCCTGCGTCACCGTTTGCACAGCTGTTTCCAAGGGCGAGTTCTGATTCTCGTCACACCTATAGCACGAGCTGCAGGCGAGGCAGGCTGCCTTGACGAAGCGAACAACCAAATCCAGTAAGTGCATGCAGCAGCCGCTGTGAGAAACAGGGTGGCAGTTCCATCTGACTCGGCCATTTTCCTCTGGGGGACGCCCACGAGAAGGGCACACCTGTGCAGCCACCGCCTGTCCGTGGAAGCTGGCTGCTGCATCGTTCGTGGGGTTAGGGATGGATGCATTTTAAAAGGTGGTTCACCTGTACAATGGCGTGTTCTTTGGCCTGAGACAGAGAACTTACCGAGACACGCTCCCACCTAGGCAGCCCCTGCAAGACAATGGATGGCAAGGAAATGGAGCCGGCCACATACTGGACGACTCCATTTTCCACGAAGTGACCAGAACAGACAAATTCAGAGAGGCAGAACACAGATCCGTGGGGGCCCCGGGGCTGTGGGGATTGTCTCTCGGCAGGTGGGAAAGCTTCTTTCTCGGGGCGATGGAAACGTTCTGGTGTTCGATCGTGGAGCCAGTCCTCAATTAAAAACCAAAGCTTCTGACCGGACCACTCCAGAGGGGTGACTTCCACCTCAGTCGGCTGGTAGGTTTTAAAGGGAGGGGATCAAAAAAGTAAGAGAACAGGACAGCCACCACACACACACACACACACACACACACACACACACGTCCCTACCGCACAGGTGGCCGGGCTAGGTCACGGTGTGCAATGCTGGATTACAGAAACACACAGCTGAGGACCAGAGAGCCACAGGCCTGAGGACCAGTCCCCGTCAGCTCGCTCTGATGCTCGGAAAGGAGAGTCAGTGGAAAGGAGGGAAACTCAGCAAGAGGGCTGACCTGGAGCACCCAGGCATGCCAGCAGCCGTGAAGGTGATGCAGGGCTGGGCTATGTTTGGGTTTGGGTTTGGGTCTGTAATACGCAAAGTCGCTGTGAGTCAGAGCCAAGGCCAGGACAACCAACAGCAAAACAGCAACTGGATCTCAGCCACCCTCCAGGGGCCAGAGGATTCCCCTTTCCATTTGTCACCAGGACGCCAGCCGCCCTCGGCTTGCTCATATTCTCTCTCGCTCTCCACCCCCGCCTCCCTGGATGCCAGCTGTCCATGCCACCATGTGCTGTCATCTGTGCCATCTATCTAGCAGGCCTGGCCAGACTCGATCCTGGCTTCCAGGGCAGCTGCTCAGTGATTCTCCTGGAGACCCGTTCATTCAGGAGGAGCTGTGCGACAGGCTCTCGGGAACAACAACCTACAAAGGCCAGGGCTCCCGCTGACCCCGCTGACATTTTGCAGACCCCGGAGGAATGTGGCTATTCCATTGAGGGTCTGGAACTCACGCACCCCACTTTGCTCCTCCCCCACCTTCCCCCACACTTTGCAGTTGTGTCTCTTCCTCGTCCTCCAGGGGCGGGTGGGAGAAATAAGCGTGCCGTTCATTCTGAAAACTGTAGGCCCTTGTGCGGGCTTTCCATCCTGGCTCTGTTAAAGTTCAGAGTTCTCAGCTCCTGGTCTCACAAATCATCAATAAGATTCTTGTTTCAGACTTCCAGGGCCCCCACAGAGCTGGGCGGTTCAACTGCCCCATTCATTGCCCTTGGCCGTGGCCTAGCTCCGCCTCCAGACGACCTCCTCCCCCGGGGTTTCTCATCTTGAGGCAGCCTACCCTTTGGGTCTCTCCTTTCCCAGCCTGAAATGTCTTCCCTACAAACCAAAGAAACTGCTCGTCTCTGCTCCCCTGCTGCTTGGGGAACCAGGCTGTGTTGACTCAGCTGCCCCTGAAGGGCCAGGATTGAGCAGGAGAATCCTTCCCAACCTCAGACTGAGCAGACCTGTTCTTTACAAACAAAGACGCATCCCCAGCCCCGACCCACCAAAGTTCCCAAGGCAAGACCAAAGCGCTGGCCTTAGTGTCCTCCCGGATGGCTCGGGAGGGGGTAGCTGCCTCCTCATCAGAAGGACGCCGCAGGCTCACCAGGAAAGGCTTTTAGAAACCCACACGTCTTCACTTCCCTGGCTGGTGGGAACGGTTAACACCAGCTCACGGGAAGGCTGGTGCTTCCAGTCCTCCATGTGGTCCTTACAAGGAGAGGCTTGACTGTGGACTTCCGAAAACTCAGCCACCGAAAAGCCTACGGGGTGCAAGTCCATGCGGATACACACTGGTCGCCATATGTTGGACCAATTGCCATCGAGGGATGCCCACTCACAGAGCCTTATAGGACAGGCTAGAACTGCCCCTCTGAGTTTCAGAGACTGTCACTTTATGCGACTGGAAAGTCCCGTCTTTCTCCCGAGGGGGTTTCGAACTGCTGACCTTGTACTTAGCCGTCCAACGTGCACGCCCTACACCACCAGTGCTCCCACCATCAAGAAGGGAGTCTAAATGTTGGACTAGCCTTTTCCATGTACCTACTGTATGCCTGGCATGCTAATCTAAGTGTGTGTGTGTGTGTGTGTGTGTGTGTGTGTGTGTGTGTGTGAGAGAGAGAGAGAGAGAGAGAGAGAGAGAGAGAGAGAGAGAGAGAGAGGTAAAATACCCCCAAACCTTATCACTTTAACCACGTCAAAGTACACAACTCAGTACCATGAAGACTATTCGCAATGCTCTGAAGTTGACCCAGCGTTTCCTCATCATCCTCCCAACCAGAAACCCCAAAAGGAATGAATGCCCCCTCCCTCTCTAGCCTCTGGCAACCACTAATCTACTTTCTGTCTCAGATTTGCCCGTCTGGACTCTCTCTCATGAATAGAGTCAGACAATAGGTGGTCTCGCGTGTCTGGCTTCTTTCACGTAGCAGAATGTTTTCACAGTTCACCCGTGTTGCAGCATGTATCAGAATGCCATTCCCTTTTATGGCGGATAACATTCCACAGAGTGTAAACACCCTGTTTGGCTGATCCATATCACCAGGGCGGAAGTCTCACCGCACCTCCTCTGTCAGTCGCTTCCACAAAGGCTCCTGGGACCTGGCTCCAGGTTGTCCCCACTTTCTTGAGGTCACCTTCCTGCCAGGGTTAAAAGGCAGGTCCTACTTTACGTCAACCTATGGTAGGACCACTCAGGTACATGCGCACACCTGGAGAAGCCATGGTTCCCACTGTGGCTGCCTTTGGATTCACCTGGGAGCTGCGATGGGGCTGTAAAATGGAAGAATCACCCTGGAATGTGGTACAGTGCTTTCTTCAAAAGCCAGACACAGCAACACCCTATGATCCTACATGGATACCACATAGCATCTTTGAATCATGGTGCTGGCAATATATATATGTGTGTGTGTGTGTGTGTGTGTGTGTGTGTGTGTGTGTGTGTGTGTGTGTGTGTGTTAAATCTACAGCTAGGAAGGCATCTGTCAAGAGATCTGTCTGGGGAAAAGTCCTTCCAGAATGTTCCTGAGAAGGGGCGCTGACAAGGCTTCGTGTCACTTACTTCGGGTCTGCTATCAGGGAGGGCCAGTTCCTGGAGGAGAAGAGCATGCTGGGTAAATTAGTGGGTCAGCAAAACAGAGGGAGGCCCTTCACGAGCTGGGTTGAGCCAGTGGCCACAATGAAAATGGACTCACGCTCAGCAAGGTTGTGAAGAACACTCAGGACTGGCCAGGCTGCTGTCTGTGTTGCACAGTATCTCCCGAGTCAGCCCCGACTCGCTGGCACCTAACGACGTGGTCTGGCCACCCCATTAGTCGGTGATTGTGCTTGAGAATGAAGAGCAGGGAAACCCATAGACCTATGTTGGCCCATGTTCACTGCGACGCTGTTCACATGGCCAAATGTGTGTCTAACAGTGGGTAGAATAAGGAGGAAAATATGGTGTGCACCTACAATGGAATGCCACACCGCGAGCAAGAAGATGGTGAGTCTGCGACATGTAACAGGGAGGGCTCTGGAGGACAGGACGCTGAGTGAACAACCGTCAACTGCCAAAGTACAAACACCGTCCGGTATGGCTTTTTCTAATAAAAACATTTTTTACTGTAAAGAACTTTATAATAAAAAATTAAGTTTTCCTCAAGAAGAAAACACTCTTCAATGGGAATGTTGGCGGTAAGGCGGGGGAGAAGGAGATAGGCTCACTGCCATCGAGCTGATGCTGACTCATCGTGACCCTATAGGATGGAGTAGAACCGGTCCCGTGGGTTTCTGAGACGGAAACCTTTATGGGAATAGAAAGCCCCATCATTCTCCTGCAGAGCAGCTGGCAGCTTTGAACTGCTCACCTTCTGGATTGCCGTCCAATGCAAAACCACCACACTACCAGGGCTCCTGAGACTAAATGGGCAGCAATTGCCCGAAAGCAAAGATGAGGTGGTGAGGAGGGGCCAGGGGGACCGGAGGGATGAAAACGGGAAGGCAGGGTGAAGTGGGGGGAATTCTGACACCTGTGGGAACAGCAGCCAAGGTCATGGACAACTTGTCTATCAACTGCGGAAGGGGGGATCCATTAGCGTGAAGCCTCCCACTTGAGCCATGGGAAAATGTTGAGGCACTAAACAATATGGCTGCCCCCTTCTGCTGCCAGGGAGTCTGGATGGTTGCTTTGGGCTGTGACCTGAGCACTAGAAGTTTGAAAGCATCCCAGGGGATCCCCGTGGGCGCCCTGCCCTGGGTTAAGCATTGGGTCGCTAACTACAGTCAGCGGTTCGAAAGCAGCTTCTGCTCTGTGGGAGAAAGGACTCTTTGCTTATGAGGTCTTCCCTCGCCTCTTTTTCTTTCTTTCTAAAGCTAGTTCTAGGAACCCACTGCCATCAAATCGATTCCAACGACAACCATCCTAATTAAGACAAGAGAAGAACTGCCCCTTAGGATGTCCAGGACCAAGTCTTCACCAAGCAGACAGCTGCACCGTTCTCCTGCGCAGGGGCCGGTGCATTAAAAGCCCCAATGCTTGCTTAGCCCGTTACACACAAACGCGCACATGTGCTGTACAACTCAATTCTGACTTCCCTCCCAAAGAGACGTGTTCAGCTGCATGCCTGTTACGTACATTTAGATGCCCTTGAAAACACGTTCCCCTACCTCCTACTACCCCCAGCCTCCCAAACCTTCCCTTCACGTCCTTGTCTTTCGGAACAGTCCGGGTGTGAAAGGCAATCACCAAACTGTCCCTAGCGTTAGGCTCCGCTGGGCTCCATTCTTTGTGCTTCTCAAACAGGAAGCTGAGCCACGGACAACCACCACTCCAAAAAGCATCCCAGACCTCTGCTTGCAGGCCTCCTTGGCCCCCAGGGCACTGGGCCAGGGATAGAAATAATTCTTCTCCAGCATAAGCCCTCCAGGACTTTTTCCTTAATTCCATCACTGAGGAACAGGGATGGAGGGCAAGGGGGGGGGAGGAAGAGAAAGAATGTACCTCACTTAACTGCACTGTGAACTCGGTGCTCCCTGCTAATCCTGCCTTTCAAGGCTCTATTGCCCTCATGTTTTTGTGTCCCACCACTTCACACTCTCCCCCCACTAACAGGGTGGCCCCCTCTGCGCAGGCCAGAGGAGCCTTGCAGTACGGAGGAATCGGGACCCCCGACTGATGCGTTCACTTGTGGCAAAACCGCCTCGAGCTGCTCACTGCTGACCCTTCAAAAGAAACAAACCGCTTCCAACAGCGGTATTGCAGGCCTGGCTAAGGAGCCAGCTGGAGGCGGCTCATCTGGATGGGACCCTCTGGAAATCCACACAGCCAACGCTGAAGACATCCGATCAAACCCTGCTGGGCAGAAAAGGGCTAGGCCTGCCACGGGCCGCCTCTGCGCTGCCTCTCATTGCCCAGAACCGGACCACTCACTCCATGTCCCATGCAGGCGGCGAGCCCCTGATCCCCAGGGAAAGGGAAAGTTCTCTGTAGAGAAGGGCAGGGGCTGAGGGGGAGAAGGTTCACCTTCCCGAGCTCAATTCTGGACCAGTTCATCCCAGGCGGAGAGGCTTGTGCATGGCGATGATGCCGTGCAGGTGTTTCTGGAGCTAAAAGGCCAGTGAGTGAAAAACTTACGGATCCCACAGGTCTGGTCTACAGCCCACCGAGGGGCTGGCCTAGGACCAAGCACCGACGTCATTCCATTCTGCATGAGGTCGCTAAGCTACGAACAGGGAAGCAGGGCATGAAGCGGGGTGGGGTGGGGGGGCGCATCCTAAGGATGAGGCCAGCAAGGGCAAGCAGAAATCAGATTGTCTCGTTGGGTTGCATCACATGCTCGGCAGGAAGCAGGGATGCTTGGAAACATTTGCTCTTAGGTTTCTAGCTAGAGATGCGAGTGGGGGCACACTCCTGGCCTAAGGAAAGTTCCTCTGAGTTCTCCCTGCTAAAGTGTCTGAGCCGGCCCGTCCAGCAGGTCAGGCAAAGGGGTCTCCTGGTCACAGTTCCAGTCCCCCCAAGGCCAGTTATTCTCTTTAAAATTATCCCCAAGGGGCTCCACAGAGCTGGGGAGCCAGTCGCTTCTTACTCTTGGACAGCTGCTTGTGGCTGGGGGTGGACAAAAACCTTCTCCAGGGGGAAGCTGAACAGGGCAGGGCAGCTGCTCCCTCAGGGACCAGGGTGCCAGGGAACTCCAGCAGTTGTGGAGGAGTGTGAGGACAGGGCTAGATACGCCAGGCTCCAGCAGCCACTGGGGTCTTGGCCAGACAAAGAGGCTTTGGGGCCCTGGGAGGACATTCCTTAAATGCAGCTCCCAGAAGAGTGGCTTCTTTCAGAGGTCAGCTACGGGGGCGGGGGGTGAGGCACAGAGATCTCTGCAAGCCAAAACCACCCAGGTAGCACACACAACTGCAGTCTCAGAACAAAGTGGTCATTAGGGTCACTCAAGGTCACCTTGAGGTTTGGAAAATCCTATGCCCGCTGGAGGAAAAACAAAACAACCCTGGAAAATGTGAACGAAGGAAGGTGGAGTGTCGTGGAGATTTATTTCATTCCTTCTTTACGCTCTTCCTTATTCTCAGCACAAAACAAACCCAACCCAAACCGCGCAGTGGATTCTGACGTAGTGACCAGATAGGGCAGAGCATAACAGTGGTGCCGCCGGATTTCCAAAGCTGTACACTTTAGGGGCTCACTGCCATCGGGTGCATTCTAAGGCATAGCAACCCTACTGGGCAGGTAGACCTGCCCCTCTGGGTGCCCCAGGCTCTGCACCAGCAGATCGTCTTGTCTTTCTACCATGGTGTGACTGGTGGATTTGATCTGCCAACTTATGGTGAACAGCCCAGCACATTAGTCCAATGTGCCACTTGAGGTGAAAGTATTTATCGCTATCTATGCAGGTGTGTGTGTGTTTGTGGGAGAGAGAGAGAGAGAGAGAGAGAGAGAGAGAGAGAGAGAGAGAGAGAGAGAGAGAGAGAAAGGGCTTCAAAAAGTTTGTGGGAAAATGGAATTAAAAGAGAATGGAAAATTTTCAACACTTTCTCAAGGGTCCCCCTTGCATACATAGCTGTCACTAATTATGTTTTCCCGGAGAACCCTAAAACGCAAAGTATCTCATTTTACATGATTTCTATGATTTCAGGCTGAAATGGTGTTTGAAACACCTGGTGTAGAAAAATATATTGTTAAAATTAATTTCACCCCTTTATGGTTACCTTTTTTGAAGTTTAGGAAGATTAAATGTGATGTTACCACTCTATGTGATATTATGTATATGTGAGCGTGCATGTGTGATGCTACTTCTATATGTGAAGTTATGTATATATGTGTGTGTGTGATGTTATCACTATATGAGATGTTTTGTATATATGTGATGTTACCACTACATGTGATGTTATATATATATGATGTTACCACTAGTAAAGAACATCTGCTTTGACCCTTGTGGGTTGTTTTTTTCTTTCAAATTTTTATTGGGAACCAGTAATGGGCTTCCACTGCAGATCATTGCTTTTGTTCTCAACCACTTACACAGCGTATCCAACACCACACACAGGAGCTTGCCCTGTCGTCTCACCCCCTTTTTTGGTCCCTTCTTTGCATAGGAGTGTTTCTCCCTTTCCACCCAAATCAAACACCGCTCTACTCCCCGAGCCTAGGAGCACTGTGCTCCTCTAAGATCTGTATATGAGCGACTCAAACGTCAGACAGGGCGGAGAGCTGATGTTAACAAGGGACAACTCAGACCCGGAGGACAAGAGGTGGCACAGCACAAAGGGCATATTCAGTGGCAACACGTTGTAGACATTATTGAATCGTATGTGTTATAGATTCTCAACAAGAACTAAACTACCATTTAAAAAATTAGGGTGACTGAAATGATACACAGGGGCTTCCAAAAATTCATGGGAAAAATTCCATTACCTTTTCCTTCTCCCCACGAAACGTCTGAAGCCCCTGGTATAAGTGGTTCACATTACATTTCTACTGGAGAGCATGCAAGCCTCTAAAACACGCCAGAGAGTCAGGGTGCTTTTAAAAGCATGAGAAGAGAGAGAGAGAGAGAAGAGTTCTGATTAAAACAATATTCAGAGAGAGAGAGAAAAGGGACTCAAAGTTACTCAAGTTGTAGAAACCAAACACCCTAAGCCCCTCCCACAGCTTTTCATCAAAGTCGCTGCTGTGTGACCTGGACAGCCGAGAAGAGAAAGGAGTCCTTTTCCTGAGAGTTCCACGGGAGAGAAGGGAGGAGCCAAGCACACACACCACCATGCAGTCCATTCCTTGGGACTGAGAACTACGTACCCCTGTGGGTTTCCGAGGGGCCAGATGGCCTCCTCTTTCTCCCGCAGGGACACTGGTGGGTTTCAACTGCTAACCTTGCAGTTAGCAGCACAATGCGTAGCCCTCTACACCACCAGGACTCCTCTCTAAGGGCAGACTCGTTCACTGCCATCAGTCAATTCTGCCGCAGGGAGAACTGCCCCTGTGAATTTCTGAGAGTACCAAGCCCTGCCTTTTTCCCTTGGAGCGCCGCTGGTCTTGAACTGCAGACCTTGTAGATAGAAGCCCAGTGGGTAACCATTCTGACACCAGGCCTCCTTCAAGGGCAGGGAAGAGGCTTTTAAATGGAGCACTCACGAGTTTCCAAGGTGAGGAGATGGGCTAAGGACAGACCACCGTCCTCTGTTCTGGAAATTGCCCACCACCTGGAAGAGAGTGACTTGGTCCTTGGTGCAGGCTGCACTTTGTGTACAAAGACAAGAGAAGCTCATTCATCATCAGAGAAACATTCTCAGTCAAACACCTGAAGCCCAGGGATATAAACGACGTGAAGGTAGCATGGATTTGGGGGTTGGATCATTGTGTTTGCACCATGTTTCCGTCACAATTTCCAACCCCAAATGGATGATATGTAATTGTGGACTCTGTTTCATGGTGGGTGGGGGGTGGGGGTAGACACTGAGTTTATCTTTGGCTCTTTCCTCAAATCTCCCTGCCTGATCTCAAATCAGTTCTCTGAGCGCCTGACCTCTGAGTCCACCGTCCTGGGCCTTCCAGCCCCAGACACCTAAGAATGTCTGGAGCCACTTTGTCTCTGGTGTAGCTAAGATTTCAAATGCACCGGGCATTGTTGGTACTTAAACCTGGTTTACACAGTGCCCAAGAGCATCCCCCAGACAACCCTAGTTGAGAAACGGGTTTGGAGAAGGGAGCTGCTTTTGCCACGCCAAATATTCACTCCTGTGAATATACTTGGGTGTGGAGTGAAAGCAAAAATGCATTCAGCTCTACAGTCGGCAGCAAGGATTAATCGATGGACAGTTTTCTACGGAAACAAACTACAAACACGGAATAATGATTACGTAATAACCCGCAGCGCTGCGGATGCCAAACCAGTGGAAGAGGAAGAAGAGGGAGGGCCCAAGTGACAGAACTGTTTACGAATGCTAAAGTCACCCCGAGGCCTCCGCCAGCTTACCCCACTGAGCTCATACCCGAAACCCACAGGGCAGATGCCATCATCCTGTTTACAGATCAACAAACAGACACGGGAAATAGGAAAACTTAACAAGAACAAGAAGGGCCTATCTCTCGCCTGTCTTTACCAGGAGAACACTGCTGGTCCACTTTGACCAGCTTACTCAGACAAGATGCCACAGGCCAGGTGAGATCTACCCTCTGAGAACAGACAACTGTCAAAGGGACCAGAGTTAAGGGCTCAGGGGACACACTGAGCTGACCGCAGGTGCTAAGACCACGGTGGTCACGGGCCTGGCAGGTGACACTGAGCTTTCAACCCCATGCCAGGACCCCTCGCACGGCGGGCAGCGTGAAGCCTGGGCAGCCCAAATGGAAACAAGGTAGCAGCTTCACGAGTGGGTTTCAAACGTGGGTTTTAAACCGTGGCTTTTGGTTTTAAAAGCACCAAGTGCTTCCTAGTAAAGTTAATTAATAAAATTATAACATCTGCCAACTCTCTTAAAGCAGTACTAGGAGGCGCTTACGTCAGACACAGGCCTGCCAGCTCAGCGTGTGGGAAAGAGGCTGAATGGGCAGCGGTGGCCCAATGCTACTGGTGGCCTCCATCAAAGCCACCTGAAAGTTATGCCGTATGTACTTGCGCATGAGCCGCGTATTTCAGCACGTTTTTAATGCAGTTTTTGTGGTAAAATTAGGTGCCTTGGCTGATATTCGGGTCTGCTTATACTCGAGTATATACAGGAAATGTCCCCGTGCCCTACACAATTGGAGGGGGGGTCTCGGGGACAGTTACATCTATTAATGAAAAGCTAAAGCAATGGTGTTGGCTGGCAAATCATGTTCCTGTCATAGCCTTCCTCACAAGTTTCAGACAAGTGATCTACTGGCTTATAGTAGACTTGATCTGAGAGATGCAGGCAGTCTGCGTTGCAGTGAATTTCCTGGGTCCGGGAGACAGCTGTGACACCAGAGATGTAGCAGGAGAACCAGGAGCCAGAGCAGAGCATGGACATTGATCTGAGACTTGAGCCCACAACAGGTGCTAAGGCCACTGTGGTCAAGTGTCTGACGGGCGACACTGGGCTGTTCAAACCCTTGTGTGCTTTGCTAGTAAATCTCACACGGCGGGAAACATTAAGCTTGGGCATCCCATCCTCTCATTAGCCCTTAGAGAGATGCACATCAAGACCACAATGAGATCTCACTCCACCTTAATTAAAATGACATGGTTGTGGAGGCACTAGAATCTCATCGATTGCTGGTGAGGATTTTAAAATGGGACAGAGCAGGGTACAGTCTGGTGGTTACTCAAAAGGTTGAAATTAAAATTACCATAGTATTGAGCCATCCCCATCCTAGGAATACAACCGGAAGTGGTGAAGGCATGAATGCAAACAGAAACCTATACACCACTGTTCACTACAGCACTTTCCACATCAGTGACAAGATGGAAACAAGAGAATTCACCATCAGCAAATGAGTGAAAAACCAAAATCTGGTCAATATACAATGGACTGATGTCGAGCTGCAAAGAAAACTCAAGGTCTGATGCATGCCACATGTGGATGAACCTCAAAAACATCATGAGGTGCAAGAGAACTCACTCTCACCAAAGGAAAAATACTGTGTGGTAGTTACACAATCTGGTGTCAACTTGCGAAGGGGTGGACTCTAGCCTGCCAATCAGGTCGTAGCTTGATGACCTCACTTGGAAGCGCCAAGGAAATAAATAGCTGACTGGAGGCCAGATACACACAGACCCTCTGCTTGTTCTTCCTGTGAGACATTCCTATTGATAAGCCACATGCAGACACACATGGAGCTAGACCCCTGGAGCTGGAGGAGCCATGTGGAGACCCACTCCAGCTCTGAGATCCTTCTACCACCACTAGATCTACAAGACTTTCCACCCACTGGGCAGTGATCTTCCTGCATTCAGCGTTATTGCCTGGCTGCATGCGTCTAAAGAGGAATGTGTGGACTAGTATGGAACCTAGGGCTAATATTGGACTTATGGACTTGATCTGGATTGGGCTGGAATGTTTCTCAATATACAATTACTCTGTATATAAAGCTCTTTCTTATACACATATGGTGTGTATTAATTTTGTTTCTCTACTCTACCCAGACTAACACACTCTCATGTGAAATAAGCAAATGTGCAGAAGCCAAAGATTATTAATGGCTACCGGACCTGAGGAGGAGGGGGAGAGGGAGAGTTTTTGTTTGGGTGAATTGAGTTTATGTTACTGCAAATAAAAATTTTGGAAAAAGTAAACAGTGGTGATAAATTGTATAAAAACATATGGGTGTTGTTCGGTAAGTAGATCTTTACTTTAACAATAAAAACAAAAATAACCTTACCTTCTGGGGGATTAAAACATTTACCTTTTTCCTGAAACCTAGAACCTACTAGATATTCCTCTGTCCCAGATGTATTCCAATCAACATAACCTAGCTGAATGTCAAGGGACTTGGGAGAAACATGATTTGAAAGCTGGTGACAGGGAGGTCATGGGAATGTGTGCAGATAAATCTCTCTGAATGACTCAAAGGAGTGGGGATATCGATGTCTCATGCTAATGCTTACTAAAGGATGACCTGGACAGACAAGAATTTTAAAAACCAGGTAGATAAGATGACGTGTTCTGTAAAAATGAGCTGTCCTCTCTTTCCTCAGCCACTTCCGTTGTTGCCCAAGGAACTCATGAAAGTGGCCCAGGTGGTAGGAATGGAGGTTATGCATGGGCTCAGCAACAGACTTCCACTCACCAAGGCCACTAGGCTACCAAACCCAAGCCAAACTCACCGTAGTTGAGGCAGCTCTGGCTCATGGTGACAGGGCAGAACTTCTCGGGTGGGTTTCTGTGACTGTAGCTCTTACAGGAGTAGAAAGCCTCATTTTTCCTCTGCAGAGCAGCTGGGGATTTCAAACTCTGGGTCACCAGAGCTCCTGACTGGGCTACAGCTACTGAGTAGAGACCAACACTGGGTCCCTGATATGATAATATTCCTCAAGGCAACCAGCCAGAAACCCGGTGACAAGCAGATTAAACTGAACGGCTTCCATCATGCACTTTTTGTTCGCACTAGGGTAGACATTTATTCCAGATTACAGAGTTGCCTTCCCTGCGCTCAGTGCCTCTGCCAAAACTGCCATCCGTGGACTCACAGATGCCTTATCCAGTCATAGTATCCCATACAGCAGTGGCTCTCCACCGTCCTCATGCCGCGACCCTTTCACATGGTTCCTCAGGCTGTGGTGACCCCCCAACCATAGCATGATTTTCGTTGCTACTTCATAATTGTAAGTTTGCTACTGTTATGAATCGTAATTTAAGTATCTGATATGCAGGGTGTATTAGGTGACCCCTGTGAGAGGGCTGCTGGACCCCCAGGGGGTTGTAACCCACAGGCTGAGAACGCTGTATAATATCACCTTGGGTCAAAAGGCTTACTTCACCATAACGAAGTACTGCAAGGCACTGATTCCATTGACTTGGAAGTTAAGACCACCACCTGTTCTCTGTTGCCTTTGATCAACAGGCAAAGAAGGGAATTACCATAATAATGATTGGTGTGATTGATCTAGACTACTCAAGGGGAATTCACAAGTCTTCACTATGCTCCCCCTCATACAGAAGCAGTGGTTTGAGAAAATGATGGAATGACCTTTTAAAGACACAGTCATGGAGCCAGCTTGGTGACAATGCCATGCAATGTTCCCCGGGAAGCTGTGTATGCTTGAAACCAGCGTTCAATATGTGGTCCTCTTCCTCTCATAGCCAGAATTCAGGGTTCCAGGAAGTGAGGGCTGGAAATGGGAAAGGCGTTACGACTGCACCTAGTGACCTCCTCAAAGCTTTGCTTCCTGTCCCAGACACCTTATGCTTCAGGAGTCTAGAGGCATTCAGTCCAGAGGGAGGAATGCTCTTACCTGGAGATACAACCCAGACTCCAAGTTAAGATGCTACCTGATCACTTTGAGCTCCTCATGACTCTTGGTCAACACGCAGAGAACGGAGTCATCATAGTGGGTGGTGTGACTGTCAAGGGGAGACGAGACTGATGCTGCATGATGGAGGTAAAATGTGGACGTCTGGACCACAGTGCGATGCAATGCCTTAGTACTGCAAGACTTATGATGAAGTCAATGGGAAACTGTACCAGCCCAGTTCCCACCTGACTACTAATGGCCCGCAGCCCTCAGGAATGAAGGGTCATGCCCCCGCGCAAAGGACCGCCAGGTCAGCTGAGGTACTTGCTGAGAGAGAGTGAAGGGAATTTGGGATGGGTAGTGAAGAAGGTAGAGGAAATATCAGTAATGGCAATGTGACCAGGTGCAGGATCAAAGACTAATTGCTGTGTGTCTATCAGTTATTTGGGCTTTTCCCCTTCCTCATAACACATAAAATGTAAACAGTGTAGCGTGTTTCTGGTTGTATCTGTGTTAATTGCATTATGCAAGTATGACTTCGCAATTAAAATTTTTTTTTTTTTACAGATTGTGTATCATTTAAGGACAGATATATAGATGCCCAGTTGTCAAATGGTGGACTGTGGTGGTGAAGGTATGTCAGCTTAGCTGGGTCCTGATTTGCAGTGGTTTGGTAAGCATCCCCCATAATGTAGCATGATGTGTTCAGTCAATCAGTTATAAAGGGAGTTTTCTTGGGGATGTGGTCTGCCTCCTGTTTATATTATATGGGCATTCTGGAAAACTTTGCTTATTTCCTCTGGATCTTACATCCAATTTATCCTCTCTGACTTCCAGCTCTTGTGTGTTCATCAGCCTCCGTCACCCATGAGCCAGAACCTGCTGCCTTACCTGATTCAGCAGCCTCAGCCGCTCTTGAGCTAGCTCTCTGACCCGGTGGTCTATGGGGTCCATCAGCCCCTACAACTATGTGAAACAGAAGATGCCTCCAGCCTGCCACCCGGCAGATGGACTTGGGACTTGATAGCATTTGTAACAATATGAGCTGTTCTCATGAAATCAATCTCTCCCTTACCTTCTATACACACACACACACCCCAATTTTGTCTCTCTCAGGAGTCCAGCCCAAGACAGAGGTAGATCGGACTATCCTTATACAGTCTTAGGAAGGAAACACAGGCAATGTGAGGTGCAGGATAGCAACATATTCACCGGGCTGGAACCCATCTGACCTCATGAGGTTTAAAAACAAAACCCACTAAAATTTGATATGAAAAACAGCCACAAAAGCAACCTGTCAGATTCTCAATTAATTCCTACTTTTTAAAATAATCAAATTGAAATACTCTGTTAGATTCCAACAGTTGATCGGCGTTGCTTAGTCATGAAACATCCTACATCAGGGGCTCCAAAAGCTCATGGAGGAATTCCACTTCATTCCATTTTTCCCATGAATGCTTTGAAGCCCTGTGGTACCTCAAGGCACTAAGCAACGCATGCAAGCACATTTCTGAACCTTCAGGGAGAAGCTGGCTATTTTCACGCAGTCAATGGAATTACATAATCAAGGAGCTAATGTGAGAACTGAGGCCTTAACTTGCTTTGCTCATCCAAAAGCTCCCATGGTTCTCTGGTAACAGAGCACTCGTCTTGTCAGGGATAACTGCAAACAACTTTCACAGAAATATGACTGGGCGAGGAGCCCAACAGGTGTGTTCAGGACAGATGCATAGAACAGGCCCAGCTGTCCCTCATTCCGTGACACTTAGGCCACGTTTCTCACACAGCGGGAGTCATTGTGCACTACGGGCAACGCCTTGGGAAAGCAAGGGTTTCTGGGAGTCGGAGAAAGGCGCTTCGGGGAATGCAGGCAGAACTCAGAGGTCCTAAGCAATGGCTCTTAGAAGGTCTTGAGCCCACCGGCCTCCCCACACCATGTTCTAGCTGCAGCCTGCGAGCCACAGACACGGCAGGGCAGTGTTCTGCTGGCCCAGAATCAGGCCAGCTGTCCACACACTAATCTAGTGTCTGTGGCCCCGGGTCCGTGCCAGCACCCTGCTCTCTGGTCCCGACGCCTGGTCCACGCTCTGCTCACACAGCTCCACACTCAGGATGAGCCCTGTCCCCCATCCCACCACCCCTGAATCCCAGCCACGGGGCTGCGCATGTGCAGTTTCACCGAACCCTCTACCATGTTGTCAGGCAGTTTATTTCATCACCCACTGTTAGAGTCGAGGAGCTGGGAGCAAGTAACGGTCCTAAGGGTACAGCGGTAACAAGTGGCAAAGCCCAGCTCCACGTGGGGCCCAGGTCCGAGCAAGGGGCCTGACAGACTCCTTTCCTGTGGCCTGAGATCTGTGCACTGAGCAAGGCCTTCCCTCCTGAGTGACTTGCTGGGCTGGGCAAGTTGGGAGGGAACTCCCTGGCTCCTCCTAACTGCATTCCACCTCAGCCATGAGCTTTACTCTTCCTACACCTGGTCAAATAAATCTGCCTGGGGGCACTTGTTAGCTCCCCCACCTTGTTCAGTGAGCACACAGCCATGTACATGGGTGCAATGGTAACTGAACCCCCCCCACCACCCGCCACCCCAAGTTCAAGACCCTCACCAGTGCCTTCCCAGCGAAGTCCATGCACAGGAAGTTAGCTCAGTCCTTCTGAGGGGCACCCTTCCTGGACCGGATTTTCCTGCTGTGCGCTACTAGCCACAGCCCCCGGATCACTCTTTTGGGGTTGAGATTGTCCCCGACAAGGATGTCCAATGAGCAGATGCGTTGATTACGATGCAGAGCCTTGGGCCTCAACTCCTAATACCTAAAGGCGACCGCTTCCCCTAAAGGAGCCCCAGTGGTACACCATGGAGCACTGGGCTGCCAGCCAAAAGGTTGGTGCTTTGTACCCACCCATTCCCTCCCTCCTCGGCAGGCAGACCTGGGGGTCCGTGTCCACAAAGAGGACACACGGGAAAGCCTGCAGGGCGTCTCTACCCTCACCCAGGAGGCTGCTCAGAACAGACAGCAGTTGTCAGCAGCCGCCAGGAGCCCTGGTGCCATAGTGGTCATGCCTTGGGAGGCTACCTGCAAGGCCAACACCTGCCACTCCACAGGAGAAGAACAGGCCTTTCGACTCCTGAGCTACATTATCAGAAACCCACTGGGGCCTTACAGGGCCGTTAGGAGCCGGCCTCTACTCGATGGCGGTGAGTTTGGTTTCTGTCCGCAGCCGCAGCAGCCAAAGAGTTGCATACTCGGGAAAAATGGAATGAAGGCAGGCCTGGGCAGGAGGCAGCTGACTCCAGCAGGGAGACAGGGTCCTCTCAACCCCGGGCAGAGCCATGGCGAGCAGAAGGGGAGGAGACAGGCCACTTTGGACAGGCCACCTGTGTACTTCTCCTAAAGGCCCGCTGCACAGGGAAACAGAAAGCCACCCTCTCAGCAGCAGGAAATCCGGGCCAAACCTCTTGCTTTCAGGCCCAGTTTGACTCAGGGCAACCCCAGGTGGTGCTGAGTAGAACTTTCTCCATGGGCCGCTCTTAGCTCCAGGCCTCTCTGCTGCAGGGCCGCCAACTTTTAGACGAGTCAGCCAAAACCAAACTCACTGCCACTGCATGGGTGCCGACTCACAGCGACCCTCTAGGGCAGGAACTATTTACAGGTATTTGCAACTCTTCCGGGAATAGAAAGCCTCACCTTTCTCCTATGAAGCTGTTGGTGGTTTCAAACTGCTGACCTCTTGGTTAGCAGTGCAACGTGCAACCCCTACAAGTAGAAACAATTAAGGGGAAATAAAAGATACCCCTATGCCAGGCTGAAGGACTAAGAATATCAGCGTGAGTTCTGCCCCTCAAGGGGTCCAAGGAGGGTGCTAAGGGGGAGGGAGACAGGGATCCCCTCTGATGGAAGGAAGCATAGCAGGTCTTCAGAGGGACCAGCCTTGTCCCGACACTCAGTGATGCGAGGACTTCCTCACAGCTGACACATCAAGGATTCTCTACGATTTCTGTCACCTCAGCAGTTAGGGTTAAAGTCAAGGTCAGGTGAGCCCTGATGGCCGGACCATGCCACAGGACAGGCTGCAAAGGTGTGGGCGGGGAGACCCCAAGCCATTTACTGGCTGGGCCAAAAGGTAAATGGAGCTCTGGGGGCTCCCCGTCTCTTTTCTCCAGCAGCAGCCTCCTTGACGTTTGCCAGATAACAAAGAGCCTTCTGGAACACTGCTGGCCCAGGGCAGCATGCTATCAGCTGTTTCTAATGGCCACTCCAAGTCTTAGGTTCATATCAGGTCAACCCCAGGCTCCCGGGAGCAGACCCTCCAGGGGGCTGTGTCATCGCGCCGCCCCACCCCTCCCCACAGCAGCCCTGGCTGGCCCATTATGGACAGCGTCAAAGGTACGGGATGTGGTCGTGGGCAGCAGCTCAAAATGAAAGGCTCTCCTCTCGGTGCCGCAAAGAACTGACCAATAAAGAGGCCCGTCTGAAGCAGCTGATAACACAAGGCCAGAGGCCAGATTAGAACACAGCCCAAAGAAAAGCATTGGGAATTGCCCGAGCGTGCAGAACGGAGCCATTGCCCACACATGCAAGCTTATTTCAGCTTATTCCACAGGCTTGCCTGTGAGGGAGGGAGGGGGCAGAGCGGGCGGGAGCGGTGCTCTCTGCCCTTGCTCTGCGGGGTAATGTCTCCCAACATCAACCAAGGGTCTGGGGGTACACATATCTGAGCAAAAACAGAAGACTCACTCTTCCCACCCTCACTGTCCTGTGAAACAGGATGAGTTGGTGGCCACAGGTTTGGTTGGGGCCTTTGAAGGCGCTAGCAGAGATGAGTGGCACATGTCACTCCGATCAAGATTCAGCACTGCCTACCTGGCCTAGGGAGCCCTGAGGGTGTAGTCGATTAGACGCTGGGCTGCTAACCACCAAAGTCAGCAGTTCAAAACCACCAGCCGCTCCTTGAGAGAAAGAGGAAACTTTCTACTGCCTTAAAGATTTATAGATGTGGAAATCCTCAGGGACAGGTCTACTCTGTCCTATTGGGCTTCTGGTTGGGGTAGATGGCCTAGGAGGAGGAAAGAGATGTGTTAAGACCACACCCCTGAAGACCAACAGTGAGAATAGTGATACCAGGACAGGAAGGGGAAGGTGGAGGAGAAAGGGGGTACTGATCACAATGACCTACATATAACCCCCTCCCTGGGGGACAGAACAGAAAAGCGGGTGAAGGGAGACATCAGACAGTGTAAGACATGAAAATATACATTTACAAATAATTTACAAATTATAAAGAGTTCGTGAGGGAGGAGGGGAGGGAAGGGGGAAAATGTGGAGCTGTTACCCAGGGCTCAAGTGGAGAGAACATGTTTTGAGACTGATGATGGCAACATACGTACAAATGTATGATGGATGGATGGCTTGTGGTAAGAGTTGTATGAGCCCCCAATAAAACGATCTTTTTAAAAAAAGACCGCACCTATCAAGTAAAAAATGTTGTGAAAATGATCATGGCAACATATGTACAAATGTGCCTTGATACAATTGATGTATGGATTGTTATAATAGCTGTAAGAGCCTCAATAAAACGATTTATTGGGGGAAAAAAGAGACTACCTGCCCTCGAAGCTGAGCAGCTCAGTGCACTGAAGCTCTAACGCGCTGCCATCAGGTCAATGCTGGCTCACAGCCATCCTATGGGGCAGGCACTGCCCTGTGGGTTTTGGAGAGAGTGGCGGTTTACGGGAGTAAAAAGCCTTGTCTTTCTCCCCCGGAGTCATTGATGGTTTCCAACTGCTGACCATGTGGCTGGCAGCCCAACGTGTAACCACTATGCCACAAGAGCTCCTTGAGCTCAGCACACAGGGCTAGAGTTTAGGAACCATTACCCAGGGAGGAGAGGAACAAGCCAATCTTCCATGAAAACCATCAGGCCAGGCAGCTCCAGGTGTTCCTCGGGACAATGTTTTCCTTAGCTGGGTAGGAACCTGACCCCCTACCTGATTTCAAGCATACAGAATCTGGCATAGTAAAATAAACCCACTTGAGAGATTTATTGCATGTAAACATCTGGCCATTCTTATTTCAATTCTGTCCTGTGCTTGAGTTTTTTTTTTGGGGGGGGGGTTGCCAAATATTTCAAACAAATTCAGTTAAGGCATAAAATTCAGGGGCAGGCGAGTTGCAAAACTCACAGCCACCGTGTAAGACAACGCAGAATTTCCCCTTGGGTTCCACCATCTCAGGCGTTGGGACCAACTTCACGGCAGCAAGTTTAGGGGTCTTCGTGGAAACAGGTTGCTGCATCTTTTTCCAAACTGCCTACCTTTTGCTTAGCTGCCAAGCTCTCAATCGCTGCACCACCAGCACTGGGTTTACTATAAATCGTATAAATATTTGAGATAGTTAAGGTTTATTGTGGCAACCTGGCTGATAAACACATATGGGGTTAATTGAAGGGCGGAGAGATAAATGGTTCGGTGAGCCTTGCCTTTCTAGTTCTCAGGTCTCTTGCTTTGTGATGGTCGGACCTTGGTGCAGCTGCCTTAGCCAGTTCCCTGATTCAGCTGGCAAGTCTTACTTCCTGCGAGACATCCCTGAGAAGCCACATGGACCTACCCTGGTGCAGCCCTGGGTGCTGGAGCAGCCGTGTGGAGACCCTTGCCAGTGCTGAGATGCTTACATGCTCACTGACTTGGCTTCCTTCTCGCAGTTGGTGTCATTGCATGTGTTTTTTGAGATTGAGGAGGACGTTGTAGATCGGTGTCAGCCTTATGGGCTAATGCTGGACTTACGAGCTTGGACAGCACTGGGTTGGGATGCTTTCTTAATGTACACCTACCATTTATAGAAAACTCTCATACATGAGTTTCTGTGGATTTCTCTGGTCTACCAAGACTAACACAATATTACAATATGGTGAAATATTTCTGTGTGTCTCTATCACATAAAACCTTTTTACATGAATTCAAAACCAGTGATCACACCCTACCAAATTAACATGCTCCAACAGTATTCTTTGATATGTTCTGCCCCTCCCTGCCCAGATATGGGGTGCACAGGGCAGACCTGGGCGGAGCTTCTCCCAAGGAGTGAATTCCAGCCCTCCTGGGACCACCACCAAGCAGGGTGGTGCCAGGAAAATGCTTAACCCCTCTACACCGCAGTTTCCACACCCCTCATGGGGATCAAAGGGGTTGGCCTCAAGTCTTTCCCAGACTCCAAATATTCCAGATCTCAGATCTATTCTCAGATCTCTAAACTGTTAGCAGTGATTGACTGTAACACGGATTATAATCCAGCGATTAAGTATAATACTGGCAGTGATGAGCTGTAACACTGTCTATGTGTCTGTATGCAGGATAAATGCATACAGATGGGGTAGTTCAACTATACCCCTCAGGAGCACCCATCTAACGGACCCTTCCCAGATTATACCCCAGTCGCACATCACTTTGTCATTTGGGGGTGGCTTGTGTGTGGCTACGCTGTTGGACACCATGTCACGGGTATTTCAAATATCAGCAGGCTCCCAGTGGTCGGCAGGTTGGAGCAGAGTTTCCAGGCTAAGTAAGATTAGGGGGAAAGACCTGGCTAACTACTCCCAAAGATTAGCTGTAGGAACACCAGGGCTCATGGGAGAATGTTTTCCCATAGTGCTGGAAGGTGATTGCTCTCAGCTGGAAACCAAACAGTCAAACCACGGCCAGCCGTGGGGTCGATGCGTCTCACGGTGACCCTGCAAGCCAAGGTAGAAACCACCCCTGTGGGTTTCTGAGAACCCAACTCTTTCTTGGGAGAGAAAGCCCTTGCAGTGAGCAGCCCAGCAGTGCCTAACTGCTCCCCACGAGGGCTCCCCTCAATTGGAAGGCAATCCGAACACAGTGGCCACCACTATAGGCCCTGGCCCAACAATGGCCTCTGAGGTCGGGTGGGATGGGCAGTGTCTTCCTGCAGGATCCAAGTTGCCATGAGTCAGAACCCACACAATAGCAAGCAACAATTCAAATTACACACAGCAGAATGGACGGCTGGCTTCATGGAGCCCCCCACTTAGGACCCAGAGAAATCAGAGAAACTGCCCTTGAGAGAGTGGCGACGAGGCTTCAGCTAGTGCCCCTCTCCCCCAGCTATTTTTATGGATGCTACAAATGTGTCCTGGCTGAAATGAGTGGTGTGCGCGTTAAGTGGAGTGGGTGGAAATATTTTTCTGGCCTCTCCACCCTCACCTCAACAGGATAGAGGAATGTGGTGAGCCCCAGGGCAGGATGCAGCCCGGTGCTCACTCCCTACTGGAAGATTCCATCTCCTGACCCATGCATGACTCCTTGCCACAGAACCAGGAGTGTCAGACAGGATTGGGGTCTATCGGGTTTTCAATGGCTGGTTTCTTGGAGGTAGATCGCCAGGCCTTTCTTTGGAGTCACCTCTGGGCAGATTCCAACCTTTTGGCCAGTAGCTGATGTCTTTGTATTGTTTCCACTAGTATTATCTACTTCAACTTTGGGTTCTAATATACATTGCAAACGGCTGCACAGAACTCATGAACAAAATTCAAGACTTCGGGGTTTATTAAGAAAGTCAACAGGGTTGTCATGCAAGTGAGAAATGCCCAGGATAGAGTTATTCATCAAAGGTCTTCCAGGGCTGCCAATAGATGCCCAAAGGGCATACCACTCAGCTGTAAAAGCCTCAACCCAAAGGCATTCATTCACAGCTCAAGCTCTAGATAGGGGCCAGCAAACCCAGCTCTCCAATTTACATGCTGAGGTGACCCGCTCTAGTAAGACAGCCCAAAGACACTCAGCGCTGCTTCTGTGGATCAGCAAGCCCAGGTGCCCCAAGTAAGTGCCTGGAGGCACCGCACACCACATGCCAGGCTCCTGCCCCAAAGCACTCAGCTTTACTTCATCTGTGGGCCGGGAAGTCCACCACTGTGTTCCATGCACGGGCTCTTGGTTCTGCTGCTGCTCCTCGGATGTCACAGCTGTCTTCTGCATCCAGGCATTTCATTCACTGTGCAGGGATCTGGGGTCCAGGGGACTCGCTCCACACCTGACTCTTGCTCTGGCAGTGAGATCTCCCTTCCTGCTTCTCAGCAGACTCATTTTACACGCAGAAGGATGGCACTGCAGGGAATTCTTGTTCAGTTACTATAAGTGAATCCTATTAGTATCTTCCTCCACCGTTTTACCAGACTTAAGCAGGGTCTCCACCCAGATTAGCTAAATCCCACCCATAAGTGTTTCCCCGCATTCACCTCTAATGAGATGCTTATTGGTCACAGCGGCTAAGGCTGGAAATGCAGGGATTCCTGAAGCCTATAGAGAAAACCCCACGGCTCTGCTCTAGCCTGCGTGCTAACAGATGTTTGGGGTGCAGCTGAATTCGCTCTGAGACTTGCTCGCCTTTGAACAAATCCACTGTGAATGACAACATGGTGGAGAGGGAGCCTACCGTCTCTCCTCTGCTAACCTCTGAAGGGCAGCTATACCTGCCAAGGCACCCATCCTACGGTTATCTTCCCCCTGGTGAACTTCACTGGCATATTTTCCTCCATCTGGAACTTTCCACGTAAAAACTATCCACCCATAGTTCAAACCTGGCTTAAAAAAAAGTTGTACTATTGGGTAGCAGCAAGGCAATATTGAGCTGACCTTGCATGTCCCGTGACCAGGATATTATACCTACTCCTTATTTATCAATCATCTCATTAGCTGACATGTTTACACCAGTAAAGCAATTATCTAACCTTTTGTGCATCGATGGTACACGTTGGGCAATAACAAGAGCCGCGCTGAGCCTCAGGAGTGATGCTGGCTGTGATGGTTAAGATTAAGTGTCAACTTGGTGAGGCCACGATTCCCAGTGGTTTGGCAGTTACGTGAGGATGTAGTCCTCCATTTTCACACAACGCCAACTTTCCCAGAGCTACTTGGTTCGTCTTTGGAACCTGCTGCTACGTGAAGAGTGTCTTAAGGTGGCTGCAGGGCCGCCACTGGGGCTGACTGGGTCAGCAGGGTCCCTAACAGGCCCAAGGAGGGGACACCCAGGAAGTGTTGGCTGCTCGCCCACGGGGCTGATCTGGGGCTTCTTGCTGGATGAGCTCCTTCTGAGCTCTCTCGACCAGCTGTGGAGTCATGCAGAACACTTTCCCAGGCGGTCTGAGGTCACACTCAACTCCTCAAGGAGAGGTCAGGTAGGTGCCGCCTGCTGATGAAAGGAGTGGGAAGAGGAGGGTGGGATTCTGCCATCATCCTAGCCAGAAGTTCAGCTCCGCCGGGAACAAGCAAATCATGGAATCGAGAGCTTCTGATGTGGGCAGCTGGAAATACTGACCCTGGAGAAAGACAGCAGGCCAGAGAAAATATGATTTCCCAAGGTCAGAATCCGGACCGTGGAAAATTCCCTATGTCTGTTTCTCTTTCTTCTTCCTTTTGTCTCCCAAATAGGACAAGCGCAGCGGGAAGATCATCTTCCAGCGGGGGATAAAAGGCTCCTTTATAACCGCTCATCCTAGTGAATTAAAGATGACTCCGGTGGGTGGATGATACGGGGAGTCCTGTGTTTTATCAAGGAAAAGGAGAGAGAATGGGAACCGGGCAGTTCCATCTCTCCAGCAAGTCACATCCTGCGGAGACCACAGCCACACAGCTTCCCGCTGCCCCTTCCCTTGGCCGCAGCAGCAAATTTCTGGGTAGATGTGTTCCACATTCTGAGCTTCTCCCCGAACTTGAGGCTTTTGGACAGAAGAGTCGTTTTGTGGAGACTCTCAGAGTAGCTGCTGGAGGGGTCAACCCTTGGGTGACCGCCGGTCATCACACCAGAGACGCATCAGCGTTGTCCTCTGGTCACCTGGGCAGTTTCTGGACGGCCG